>NC_059452.1:53404804-53422304 GCF_905237065.1 Salmo salar | reverse complement strand
CCTCATAGTTCACTGTTAAAGCCTCTAGTCAGTCCTCATAGTTCACTGTTAAAGCCTCTAGTCAGTCCTCATAGTTCACTGTTAAAGCCTCTAGTCAGTCCTCATAGTTCACTGTTAAAGCCTCTAGTCAGTCCTCATAGTTCACTGTTAAAGCCTCTAGTCAGTCCTCATAGTTCACTGTTAAAGCCTCTAGTCAGTCCTCATAGTTCACTCTTAAAGCCTCTAGCCAGTCCTCATAGTTCACTGTTAAAGCCTCTAGCCAGTCATTTTGATTTCAGTAATTGTATGTTGTGTTTTTAGATGGCACTGTGGCTTCCCTTCCTCTAGGAGGCAGTATAGTTATGGAGCATCAGGCCAAAGGCAGCTGTCTGTCCCTCACCAGTGTTACCTATCCTGTGGTTCAGACTATACTGTAGTGATGATGACAGTCACAATGTGGACCCAGCTAGTGGAGTTAGATTTACTGTAATCAGCTAGTCCCCATCAATTTGTGTGTCTCTGTGTGTCTGTCTCTGTGTGTGTCTGTCTCTGTGTGTGTCTGTCTCTGTGTGTGTCTGTCTCTGTGTGTGTCTGTCTCTGTGTGTGTCTGTCTCTGTGTGTATCTATGTGTATGTCTCTGTATCTCTGTGTGTCTGGGTGTGTGTGTGTCTGCGTGTGTGTGTGTGTCTCTGTGTGTGTCTCTGTGTGTGTGTGTGTGTGTGTGTGTGTGTGTGTGTGTGTGTGTGTGTGTGTGTGTGTGTGTGTGTGTGTGTGTGTGTGTGTGTGTGTGTGTGTGTGTATGTCTCTATCTCTGTGTGTATCTCTGTGTGTGTGTGTGTGTCTCTGTGTGTGTCTCTGTATCTCTGTGTGTGTCTCTGTATCTCTGTGTGTATCTATGTGTATGTCTCTGTATCTCTGTGTGTGTGTGTCTGTGTGTGTGTGTGTCTGTGTGTGTCTGTGTGTCTGTGTGTGTGCATGCGCAGCAAAACCGTGTGAATTGTCACATTATTTACCCAGTTGATCTCATCAGCTAATGGTCATGGTAGGTTGACCTGCAGGCCGTGCACCAGCATGTTGTCATGGTAGGTTGACCTGCAGGCCGTACACCAGCATGTTGTCATGGTAGGTTGACCTGCAGGCCGTACACCAGCATGTTGTCATGGTAGGTTGACCTGCAGGCCGTACACCAGCATGTTGTCACGGTAGGTTGACCTGCAGGCCATGTACCAGCATGTTGTCATGGTAGGTTGACCTGCAGGCCGTACACCAGCATGTTGTCATGGTAGGTTGACCTGCAGGCCGTACACCAGCATGTTGTCATGGTAGGTTGACCTGCAGGCCGTACACCAGCATGTTGTCATGGTAGGTTGACCTGCAGGCCGTGCACCAGCATGTTGACCTGCAGGCCGTACACCAGCATGTTGTCATGGTAGGTTGACCTGCAGGCCGTGCACCAGCATGTTGTCATGGTAGGTTGACCTGCAGGCCGTACACCAGCATGTTGTCGTGGCTTCTCTAGTACTTTATGTATGCCTGTTTTGTTGCTGTAGTGGGCTGATTGGGTGAATGTGCTTCCATGCGCTGTTTGTGCAGATAAATGAACAGCTTTATTCAGCTGATGTTTGTTCTGTGAATTTAGAGAACGTGTTCTTCACTGTCCAGCGTTTACGTGTCCGTACTGAAGCAGTGCCCTGTTTGGAATCAGGAGCGTAGTAAATCAACATGTTGCCTTTCTCCTAAATACTTGTCTCTTTTTTAGCGTCTCCATTGTGCATCTACGTTCTGTTGCTGCTGTTCTCTGTCCTCTAGCCTGTCTGTCTGTCTGCCTGGTGTTGTGGGTCTGTCTGCCTCCTTGGTTTCTCATTTGGTGTTAACCCTTTTCTCGGTGTCTGAAATATATGGTACCCTATTCCCTATATAGTGCCCTACTTTAGACCAGAGCCCTATGGCACACTGTTCCCTATATAGTGCCCTGATCAAAAGTAGTGCACTATATAGGTAATAGGGTACCATCTGATAAGCAGCCGTGATGAAACCATGGTTGTTACCCCTGTCCTCTCTCTCCCTGGTCCTGTCCTGGCTGTACCACTAGGGGGCGATCATTCCTCAGTCACCACATGTCCGCCTTGGGGATCAGTAGGAGGTCACGGCTCTTTAACAAGGCTGGTTCCATCTCTGAGGAACCTGCTCCTTCTGCCTCTCCAGCAGCAAGCAGGTCTGACTACACCTCCATCACTCTCTCTCTCTGGATCTCTCTCTTTCTCTGGATCTCTCTCTGGATCTCTCTTTCTCTGGATCTCTCTCTCTCTCTCTGGATCTCTCTCTCTCTCTCTCTCTCTCTCTCTCTCTGGATCTCTCTCTCTGGATCTCTCTCTCTCTCTCTCTCTCTCTCTCTCTGGATCTCTCTCTCTGGATCTCTCTCTTTCTCTGGATCTCTCTCTCTTTCTCTGGATCTCTCTCTCTTTCTCTGGATCTCTCTCTCTTTCTCTGGATGTCTCTCTCTCTCTCTGGATCGCTCTCTCTCTCTCTCTGGATCGCTCTCTCTCTCTCTGGATCGCTCTCTCTCTCTCTCTGGATCTCTCTCTCTCTCTGGATCTCTCTCTCTCTCTCTCTCTGGATCTCTCTCTCTCTCTCTCTCTCTCTCTCTCTCTCTGGATCTCTCTCTCTCTCTCTCTGGATCTCTCTCTCTCTCTCTCTCTGGATCTCTCTTTCTCTGGATCTCTTTCTCTGGATCTCTCTCTCTCTCTCTGGATCTCTCTTTCTCTGGATCTCTTTCTCTGGATCTCTCTCTCTTTCTCTGGATCTCTTTCTCTGGATCTCTCTGGATCTCTCTCTGGATCTCTCTCTCTCTTTCTCTTTCTCTGGATCGCTCTCTTTCTCTGGATCTCTCTTTCTCTTTCTCTGGATCTCTCTCTTTCTCAGGATCTCTCTTTCTCTTTCTCTGGATCTCTCTCTCTTTCTCTGGATCTCTCTCTCTTTCTCTGGATCTCTCTCTTTCTCTGGATCTCTCTCTCTCTCTTTCTCTGGATCTCTCTCTCTCTCTTTCTCTGGATCTCTCTCTTTCTCTGGATCTCTCTCTCTCTCTTTCTCTGGATCTCTCTCTCTCTGGATCTCTCTCTCTCTCTGGATCTCTCTCTCTCTCTCTGGATCTCTCTCTCTCTCTCTGGATCTCTCTGGGTCTCTCTCTTTCTCGCTCTCTCTTTCTCTAGATCTCTCTCTTTCTAGATCTCTCTCTTTCTCTTTCTCTCTCTCTGGATCTCTCTCTCTCTGGATCTCTCTCTGGATTCTCTCTCTCTCTCTCTCTCTCTCTCTCTGGATCTCTCTCTCTCTCTGGATCTCTTGATCTCTCTCTCGATCTCTCTCTGGATCTCTCTCTCTCTCGATCTCTCTCTCTCTGGATCTCTCTCTCTCTCGATCTCTCTCTCTCTCGATCTCTCTCTCTCTCTGGATCTCTCTCTCTCTGGATCTCTCTCTCTCTGGATCTCTCTCTCTCTGGATCTCTCTCTCTCTCTGGATCTCTCTCTCTCTCTGGATCAATCTCTCTCTCTCTCTCTGGATCTCTCTCTCTCTGGATCTCTCTCTCTCTCTCTGGATATCTCTCTCTCTGGATCTCTCTCTCTGGATCTCTCTCTCTCTCTGGATATCTCTCTCTCTGGATCTCTCTCTCTCTCTGGATCTCTCTCTCTCTGGATCTCTCTCTCTCTCTCTCTCTCTCTGGATCTTTCTCTCTCTGGATCTCTCTCTCTCTGGATCTCTCTCTCTCTGGATCTCTTTCTCTCTCTCTCTCTCTGGATCTCTCTCTCTCTCTCTCTCTCTCTCTCTGGATCTCTATTTCTCTGGATCTCTCTCTTTCTCTGGATCTCTCTCTTTCTCTGGATCTCTCTCTTTCTCTCTCTCTTTCTCTGGATCTCTCTGGATCTCTCTGGGTCTCTCTCTTTCTCGCTCTCTCTTTCTCGCTCTCTCTTTCTCTAGATCTCTCTCTTTCTCTAGATCTCTCTCTTTCTCTAGATCTCTCTCTTTCTCTAGATCTCTCTCTTTCTCTAGATCTCTCTCTTTCTAAGGATCTCTCTCTTTCTCTGGATCTCTCTCTTTCTCACTCTCTCTTTCTTTGGATCTCTCTCTTTCTCTCTCTCTGGATCTCTCTCTTTCTCTCTCTCTGGATCTCTCTCTCTCTCTCTCTGGATCTCTCTCTCTCTCTGGATCTCTCTCTTTCTCGCTCTCTCTTTCTCTGGATCTCTCTCTTTCTCTGGATCTCTCTCTCTCTCTTTCTCTGGATCTCTCTCTCTCTCTTTCTCTGGATCTCTCTCTTTCTCTGGATCTCTCTCTCTCTCTTTCTCTGGATCTCTCTCTCTCTGGATCTCTCTCTCTCTCTGGATCTCTCTCTCTCTCTCTGGATCTCTCTCTCTCTCTCTGGATCTCTCTGGGTCTCTCTCTTTCTCGCTCTCTCTTTCTCTAGATCTCTCTCTTTCTAGATCTCTCTCTTTCTCTTTCTCTCTCTCTGGATCTCTCTCTCTCTGGATCTCTCTCTGGATCTCTCTCTCTCTCTCTCTCTCTCTCTCTCTGGATCTCTCTCTCTCTCTGGATCTCTTGATCTCTCTCTCGATCTCTCTCTGGATCTCTCTCTCTCTCGATCTCTCTCTCTCTGGATCTCTCTCTCTCGACTCTCTCTCTCTCGATCTCTCTCTCTCTCTGGATCTCTCTCTCTCTGGATCTCTCTCTCTCTGGATCTCTCTCTCTCTGGATCTCTCTCTCTCTCTGGATCTCTCTCTCTCTCTGGATCAATCTCTCTCTCTCTCTCTGGATCTCTCTCTCTCTGGATCTCTCTCTCTCTCTCTGGATATCTCTCTCTCTGGATCTCTCTCTCTGGATCTCTCTCTCTCTCTGGATATCTCTCTCTCTGGATCTCTCTCTCTCTCTGGATCTCTCTCTCTCTGGATCTCTCTCTCTCTCTCTCTCTCTCTGGATCTTTCTCTCTCTGGATCTCTCTCTCTCTGGATCTCTCTCTCTCTGGATCTCTTTCTCTCTCTCTCTCTCTGGATCTCTCTCTCTCTCTCTCTCTCTCTCTGGATCTCTATTTCTCTGGATCTCTCTCTTTCTCTGGATCTCTCTCTTTCTCTGGATCTCTCTCTTTCTCTCTCTCTTTCTCTGGATCTCTCTGGATCTCTCTGGGTCTCTCTCTTTCTCGCTCTCTCTTTCTCGCTCTCTCTTTCTCTAGATCTCTCTCTTTCTCTAGATCTCTCTCTTTCTCTAGATCTCTCTCTTTCTCTAGATCTCTCTCTTTCTCTAGATCTCTCTCTTTCTAGATCTCTCTCTCTCTGGATCTCTCTCTTTCTCTGGATCTCTCTCTTTCTCACTCTCTCTTTCTTTGGATCTCTCTCTTTCTCTCTCTCTGGATCTCTCTCTTTCTCTCTCTCTGGATCTCTCTCTCTCTCTCTCTGGATCTCTCTCTCTCTCTGGATCTCTCTCTTTCTCGCTCTCTCTTTCTCTGGATCTCTCTGGATCTCTCTCTTTCTCGCTCTCTCTTTCTCTGGATCTCTCTCTTTCTCGCGCTCTCTTTCTCGCTCTCTTTCTCGCTCTCTCTTTCTCTTTCTCTCTTCTCTAGATCTTTCTCTCTCTTTCTCTGGATCTCTCTCTTTCTCACTCTCTCTTTCTCTGGATCTCTCTCTCTCTTTCTCTGGATCTCTCTCTCTTTCTCTGGATCTCTCTCCCTCTCTTTCTCTGGATCTCTCTCTCTTTCTCTGGATCTCTCTCTTTCTCTGGATCTCTCTCTCTCTTTCTCTGGATCTCTCTCTCTCTTTCTCTGGATCTCTCTCTCTCTCTCTCTGGATCTCTCTCTCTCTGGATCTCTCTCTCTCTCTCTCTGGATCTCTCTCTCTCTGGATCTCTCTCTCTCTCTCTCTGGATCTCTCTCTCTCTCATTCACTCACTCATGTCTCTACTGTGGTAAAGTCCAAATGAGAACAGCGGTCTGACTTTGTAACATGTCTCTACTGTGGTAAAGTCCACTAAAGCTACCTGAGAACAGAGGACAACAGAGGTCTGACTAATTAAAGTGGCAGTGAAAGGAGAGGATTAGTCTTAACACACTGAAGAGTGCTTGTACCCTGCTCTCCTGGTTTCAGTCCCAAATGGCACCCTATTCTCTATATATAGTGCACTACTTTTAACCAGAGCCCTATAGGGAATAGAGTGCCGTTTTGGGATGCAGGCCAGGAGAGAGCAGGGTACACGGGCTGGGTTCGAAATGGCACCCTTTTCCCTTTGGGTTCTGGTCTAAAGTAGTGCACCAAATAGGGAATAGGGTGCCATTTGGGACGTAAACCTTGCTCTGTGCTTTAACACAGCTGAGCAGGTCTGGAGAAAAACACTTAGTCCATCATTTCTCTTAGATGATGTCAGCCTGGACAGGAGGTATTCAGTGGAGGACAGGTAGTATAGAGGTACAGTAGAGACACATACTAGTTCAGTCACTAGCTAGCTAAACCAATGTCTCCAGACAGATACTAGTCCAGTCACTAGCTAGCTAAACCAATGTCTCCAGACAGATACTAGTCCAGTCACTAGCTAGCTAAACCAATGTCTCCAGACAGATACTAGTCCAGTCACTAGCTAGCTAAACCAATGTCTCCAGACAGAAACTAGTCCAGTCACTAGCTAGCTAAACCAATGTCTCCAGACAGATACTAGTCCAGTCACTAGCTAGCTAAACCAATGTCTCCAGACAGATACTAGTCCAGTCACTAGCTAGCTAAACCAATGTCTCCAGACAGAAACTAGTCCAGTCACTAGCTAGCTAAACCAATGTCTCCAGACAGATACTAGTCCAGTCACTAGCTAGCTAAACCAATGTCTCCAGACAGAAACTAGTCCAGTCACTAGCTAGCTAAACCAATGTCTCCAGACAGAAACTAGTCCAGTCACTAGCTAGCTAAACCAATGTCTCCAGACAGATACTAGTCCAGTCACTAGCTAGCTAAACCAATGTCTCCAGACAGATACTAGTCCAGTCACTAGCTAGCTAAACCAATGTCTCCAGACAGAAACTAGTCCAGTCACTAGCTAGCTAAACCAATGTCTCCAGACAGAAACTAGTCCAGTCACTAGCTAGCTAAACCAATGTCTCCAGACAGATACTAGTCCAGTCACTAGCTAGCTAAACCAATGTCTCCAGACAGATACTAGTCCAGTCACTAGCTAGCTAAGGACACCCTCCACTGTGACTGACATCATGTTGGAACGCTTACAGTACACACACACTATTTCTCTCTCCGCACCCCCCCCCTTGTTTTGGAGCCCTGTCTCAGAGGAGTAACTGGAAACACTATTGTGTGGAGACGCCCAAAGTGTGTTGTGTACTGCTACTGCCTTGGCAACCCTTGCTCCTCACTCTCTCCCCTGTGTGTGTGTGTGTGTGTGTGTGTGTGTGTGTGTGTGTGTGTGTGTGTGTGTGTGTGTGTGTGTGTGTGTGTGTGTGTGTGTGTTTTCCCCTCCGGTCTGTCGGTCCGTCCTCAGCCCGTCTCCTACTGACTTGGCTGGCCCTGAGAAGCAACAGCAGCCCCAGACGGTCCGGGAGCAACTAGGGAACAAGACGGAGAGGAACACCTTCAGGTGAGTTCTGGTTACTGAACCTCTCAGGGACCAGGACAGAGACGAGGACAGGGACAGGGTTGTTTATCAGTGTGTGGGTGGGGGGACGGGAGATTGTATACTTGCTGAGGGTCACTGTTATTATGGTGAAAGCGGGGGGGGTTATATACCCGCTGAGGGTCACTGTTATTATGGTGAAAGCAGGGTGGGTTATATACCTGCTGAGGGTCACTGTTATTATGGTGAAAGCAGGGTGGGTTATATACCTGCTGAGGGTCACTGTTATTATGGTGAAAGCAGGGTGGGGTTATATACCTGCTTAGGGTCACTGTTATTATGATGAAATCAGGGTGGGTTATATACCATTGTTATAGATAACTGTCACCAGTGTTTGGGAGTGACGTGACTAGTATATTATTTGAGGTGCCTAATGTCCGCCATCGAGCTTTAAATCCTCTGTTTTGGATGGACAACCAGTGATTGCTCACTGACATGAAAACATTTTTGGTGACCATTTTAAGAGACATCATCATTTTGTCTGCTAGATAATATAAATAGCATGTCTAATGTCGTTGTTTGTCCTGTAACATTGACTCTACGTCATCTTGTACTGAATTTACAAGTCTTAACTTTCCTCTCTATTCATGTCAGCTTTGTCTCTGACTCTCTCTCCCCTTCTGTATGTTTTTCTCCCTATTTCCTCTTCTGTCTCTCTCTTTTTCTCTCTCCTGTCCTCCTCCTTCCCTCTCTTGCCCCTTCCCTCCTTCCCTCTCTCCTCTCCTCCTCCCCTCTCTCCTCTCCTCCTCCTTCCCCCTTCCCTTTCTCCTCTCCTTCCCTTTCTCCTCTCCTTCCCTCTCTCCTCTCCTTCTCCCTCCTTCCCTCTCTCCCTCCTTTCCTCTCTCCTCTTCCTCCTTCCCTCTCTCCTCTCTTCCTCCTTCATAATGTCTGGCTGCCATCCTAATCTCTTTCCTTGCTGCTGTGGTTGCCCAAAATTCCTCCCCTCCATCCCTCCCTCCCTCCCTCCCTCCCTCCCTCCCTCCCTCCCTCCCTCCCTCCCTCCACCCCCTGTCCATTCTTCCTCTCCTTGTGCAGCTCTGAGCAGGTCAGCCACAGTGCCTTTTGGTGAGTAGCCCTCTGCACGGCCAAAGAATGTGACTTTCTGTGAGGTGCCTTTCTGATTTTAAATCGTTATGATAGTTAGTCATTTAAAGGAATGAGAGACAGAGAGAGAGAGCAGGAACGAGATGGAGGAAGAGAGGAGGGAGGGAAGGATGGAGGGAGGGAGGGAGGGAGGAGGGAGGGAGGGAGGGAGGGAGGGAGGGAGGGAGGGAGGGAGGGAGGAAGAGGAGGGAGGGATGAAGCATGGATGAGAAGGGAGGGAGGGAGGCGCCACGCTGTTCAGACTTCCTGACAACAACCAACAGATGGGCCCGTCAATTCAAATCCCCAATTAGAGACTTCTATTCAGGCCTTATGTAAGAGGGCTGTCACTGGTACGTTAGCTTTGTAGCAAAAGAGGGTTTACCATATTCTGGTACGTTAGCTTTATAGCGAAAGAGGGTTTACCATAGTCTGGTACGTTAGCTTTATAGCTAAAGAGTGTTTACCATAGTCTGGTATGTTAGCTTTATAGCGAAAGAGGGTTTACCATAGTCTGGTATGTTAGCTTTATAGCTAAAGAGGGTTTACCATATTCTGGTACGTTAGCTTTATAGCTAAAGAGAGTTTACCATATTCTGGTACGTTAGCTTTATAGCTAAAGAGGGTTTACCATATTCTGGTACGTTAGCTTTATAGCTAAAGAGGGTTTACCATAGTCTGGTACGTTAGCTTTATAGCTAAAGAGGGTTTACCATATTCTGTCACTGTGTACAGTATCTAGCATCACATTGAGGCTGAATTATGGTATAACATACAATATAAATGATTGTAACGCCACATTCTGTTTGTAGAACCATATAGGGCAAAATGTTTAATACACGGAGCAAGAGTGATTCTGGCAACGGGTGAAACAACATTGGAAAAGTGCTTGCTACACTGCTCCAATTTTCAGCTATTTTCTTTCCCTGGCCTGCCTCTGTTTCTGTGCAGTAGTTTAAACCCTCTCTTCTCTTTCCCTGGCCTGCCTCTGTTTCTGTTCAGTAGTTTAAACCCTCTTCTCTTTCGCTGTCCCGCCTCTGTTTCTGTGCAGTAGTTTAAACCCTCTTTTCTCTTTCCCTGTCCTGCCTCTGTTTCTGTGCAGTAGTTTAAACCCTCTCTTTTAAAGCTGCACTATGTCACTTTCTGGCTTACTTGACCAAATTCACATAGCAATATGAGTTATAGATCTGTCATTCTCATTGAAAGTCAAAGAAGCGGCAGATCTGTTCTATTCGTGCTATTTCTTTTCTTCCCGTTCTTCGGTTTCGTTTTTCCGTCTTTTTACTTTCGGGTTTTGTACACCAGCTTCAAACAGCTGAAAATACAATATTTTTGGTTATTGAAAATATATTTCACAGCGGTTTAGATGGTACAATGATTCTCTACACTAGACTTGCTTGTTTTGTCACACATAAACTAAAGTTATGGGAACTATTAGAATTTTTGCAACCAGGAAATGGAGGAGTGATGTCTGTACGTTGCATATTTTATGAATTGGTTTCAATCGCTGCATGGAATTGTTTCTGATGATGCGGTGGTTTGGAATGCAATGATGACACAATGGTATGACGATCACATTCTGTTCAGATGTTCTAATTACCATGGAGACCAGAGTTACCATGCTCATAGTCTCATCCATCTGCCAGCTCACTGTCTCTGTCTATATGAGGAGCTTGGAGACCAGGGTTACCATGCTCATTGTCTCATCCATCAGCCAGCTCTCTGTCTCTGTCTATATGAGGAGCTTGGAGACCAGTGTTACCATGCTCATTGTCTCATCCATCAGCCAGCTCACTGTCTCTATCTATATGAGGAGCTTGGAGACCAGGGTTACCATGCTCATAATCTCATCCATCAGCCAGCTCTCTGTCTCTGTCTATATGAGGAGCTTGGAGACCATGCTCATTGTCTCATCCATCAGCCAGCTCTCTGTCTCTGTCTATATGAGGAGCTTGGAGACCAGTGTTACCATGCTCATTGTCTCATCCATCTGCCAGCTCACTGTCTATATGAGGAGCTTGGAGACCAGGGTTACCATGCTCATTGTCTCATCCATCAGCCAGCTCTCTGTCTCTGTCTATATGAGGAGCTTGGAGACCAGTGTTACCATGCTCATTGTCTCATCCATCAGCCAGCTCACTGTCTATATGAGGAGCTTGGAGACCAGGGTTACCATGCTCATTGTCTCATCCATCAGCCAGCTCTCTGTCTCTGTCTATATGAGGAGCTTGGAGACCAGTGTTACCATGCTCATTGTCTCATCCATCAGCCAGCTCACTGTCTCTGTCTATATGAGGAGCTTGGAGACCAGGGTTACCATGCTCATAATCTCATCCATCAGCCAGCTCTCTGTCTATATGAGGAGCTTGGAGACCAGGGTTACCATGCCCATAATCTCATCCATCAGCCAGCTCTCTGTCTATAGAGGAGCTTGGAGACCAGGGTTACCATGCCCATAATCTCATCCATCAGCCAGCTCTCTGTCTATATGAGGAGCTTGGAGACCAGGGTTACCATGCTCATTGTCTCATCCATCATCCATCGTACAGACAGACTGTCTCTGTCTATATGAGGAGCTTGGAGACCAGGGTTACCATGCCCATAATCTCATCCATCAGCCAGCTCTCTGTCTATATGAGGAGCTTGGAGACCAGGGTTACCATGCCCATAATCTCATCCATCAGCCAGCTCTCTGTCTATATGAGGAGCTTGGAGACCAGGGTTACCATGCCCATAATCTCATCCATCAGCCAGCTCTCTGTCTATAGAGGAGCTTGGAGACCAGGGTTACCATGCTCATAATCTCATCCATCAGCCAGCTCTCTGTCTATATGAGGAGCTTGGAGACCAGGGTTACCATGCTCATCTATTTGGATGTTCAACCAGTGTTTACCATATATTAAACATTACTAAATGCTGGATTATCCTCGAGTATGGACGGTCTAGAAATATGTCCTACTGAATAAGTATTGTCCTTAACTGCAGTATAGTGTTGTTACTGTTTATGTTATTATGGACATTGGTGTTGGCGTGACCTTTCCCCTTCTGTGGTGTCATCAGACCGAGTCGGAGTAGTACGATGTGACACTTCCTCGTGTTGAGTTGGTATATCTCTCTCTCCTGTATCCTACCACGGCCTCGTGTTGAGTTGGTATATCTCTCTCTCCTGTATCCTACCACGGCCTCGTGTTGAGTTGGTATATCTCTCTCTCCTGTATCCTACCACGGCCTCATGTTGAGTTGGTATATCTCTCTCCTGTATCCTACCACGGCCTCGTGTTGAGTTGGTATATCTCTCTCTCCTGTATCCTACCACAGCCTCGTGTTGAGTTGGTATATCTCTCTCCTGTATCCTACCACGGCCTCGTGTTGAGTTGGTATATCTCTCTCCTGTATCCTACCACGGCCTCGTGTTGAGTTGGTATATCTCTCTCCTGTATCCTACCATGGCCTCGTGTTGAGTTGGTATATCTCTCTCCTGTATCCTACCACGGCCTCGTGTTGAGTTGGTATATCTCTCTCCCTATCCTACCACAGCCTCGTGTTGAGTTGGTATATCTCTCTCTCCTGTGTCCTACCACTGCCTCGTGTTGAGTTGATATATCTCTCTCTCTCCTGTATCCTACCACGGCCTCGCGTTGAGTTGGTATATCTCTCTCCTGTGTCCTACAACGGCCTCGTGTTGAGTTGGTATATCTCTCTCTCCTATGTCCTACCACTGCCTCGTGTTGAGTTGGTATATCTCTCTCCTGTATCCTACCACTTCCTCGTGTTGAGTTGGTATATCTCTCTCCTGTATCCTACCACGGCCTCGTGTTGAGTTGGTATATCTCTCTCTCCTGTGTCCTACCACTGCCTCGTGTTGAGTTGGTATATCTCTCTCTCCTGTATCCTACCACGGCCTCGTGTTGAGTTGGTATATCTCTCTCCTGTATCCTACCACGGCCTCGTGTTCTGTTGGTATATCTCTCTCCTACATGGCTGGACACTTTTTATTTCTGAGTTTTGAAGAGAAGGAAATTCATATTGAAACACGTGTGGACGTTCCTTGTCAAGTCACACCACACTACAGTATGATTAATTAGCAGCCATTTTGTTAATGAAACGGTAGTGTGTTGGTGGTTGGTTGATATGTACTGTAGAGGTATAAACTAATGTTTTCTCCCCAGCCCAGAGGACTGTAATGTTAATATGGACAAGCCAGTCCTCAGGAAGTTTCAGTAAGTACGGTTATGGAACGTTATGTTGCATGATGGGAGGTGGCCGACCTGCTTTGGAGCCTGCTGCTGCTTTCTGGGAGCTGGGGGTCATGGCTGTGTCCCAAATGGCGCCCTATTCCCTATATAGTGCTCTACTATAGACCAGAGCCCTATTCCCTATATAGTGCTCTACTATAGACCAGAGCCCTATTCCCTATATAGTGGTACTACTATAGACCAGAGCGGGAGTGGGGGAGGGGGGAGAGAGAGGGGGAGGGGGGAGAGAGAGGGGGAGAGGGGAGAGAGAGGGGGAGGGGGAGAGGGGAGAGAGAGGGGGAGGGGGGAGAGGGGAGGGAGAGAGAGGGGGAGAGAGGGGAGGGAGAGAGAGGGGGAGAGAGAGAGAGAGAGGGGAGGGGGAGAGAGAGAGAGGGGGAGGGGAGAGAGAGGGGAGGGAGAGAGAGAGAGAGAGAGAGGGGGAGGGGGAGAGAGAGAGAGAGAGGGGGAGGGGGAGAGAGAGAGGGGAGGGGGAGAGGAGGGAGGGAGGGGAGGGGGGAGGGAGGGGGGAGAGGGAGGGGGAGAGAGAGAGGAGGGAGAGAGGGGGGGAGAGAGAGGGAGGGAGAGAGGGGGGAGAGAGAGAGGGAGGGAGGGGGGAGAGAGAGAGAGGGAGGGGAGAGAGGGAGGGGGAGAGAGAGAGAGGGAGGGGAGAGAGGGAGGGGAGAGAGAGAGAGAGAGAGGAGGGGGAGGGAGGGAGGAGAGCGGGAGGGGAGAGAGAGAGAGAGGGGGGGGAGAGGGAGAGGGGAGGGAGGGAGGTGGAGAGGAGGGGGAGGGAGAGAGAGAGAGGGGGAGGGAGGGAGGGGAGAGAGAGGGGGAGAGAGGGGGGAGAGAGGGGGAGGGAGAGAGAGAGGGGAGGGAGGGGGAGAGAGGGTGGGAGAGAGGGAGGGGAGAGAGAGGGGGAGGGGGAGAGGGAGAGAGAGAGGGGAGGGGAAGAGAGAGAGAGGGGGAGAGAGGGGAGGGGAGAGTGAGGGGAGGGAGGGAGGGAGAGAGAGAGAGAGAGGGGAGGGAGGGGGAGAGAGGGGGGAGAGAGAGAGGGGGAGGGAGGGGAGAGAGGGTGGGAGGGAGGGGGAGAGAGAGAGAGAGCGGGAGGGAGGGGAGAGTGAGAGAGATGGGGAGGGAGGGGGAGAGAGAGGGAGGGGAGGGAGGGGGAGAGAGAGAGAGAGAGAGGGAGAGAGGGAGGGGGAGAGAGAGGGGAGGGAGGGGGAGAGGGAGAGAGAGAGAGAGGGAGGGGGAGAGTGAGGGGAGGGAGGGAGGGAGAGAGAGAGGGAGGGGAGAGTGAGGGGGAGGGAGGGAGGGAGAGAGAGAGAGGGGGAGTGAGAGGGGGAGAGAGGGGGAGGGAGGGGAGAGGGAGGGGGAGGGGGAGAGAGAGGGAGGGGGGAGGGAGGGGAGAGAGAGAGAGAGGGAGGGGAAAGGGAGAGAGAGAGGGGGAGAGAGAGAGGGAGGGACGGAGGGGGGGAGAGGGAGAGGGGAGAGAGTGAGAGAGAGAGGGAGGGAGGGGGAGAAGGGGCGGGAGGGAGGGAGAGTTCGTGGTGTGGTGGTTGTGAGTTGGGATGTGGTGTGGTGGTTGGCTTGGCTTCTGTCGCTGGCTAGGACCTTGCCATCTGAGAGCGTGGGCAGCGTATCTGTGGCAGGGGCCGAGGAGCGTAATGGCTGTTACAGCCATGCTTCAAGGTATGGTTTCTGTTCTGGGGAATGAACATCAAATTCTTTTGGTTTCGAAATTATATTTCTGTATTTCTAGACAATAATCACTTTGCTTGGTTCAGGTCCTGTGGGTTTACTCTGTCTTCTAATCTTTCTGATCTAATCTATTGTTTTGTTGCTGTGATCCTGGATGATTTGTTTTTTTGCCATGCTTGCCCCGTACTGGTGTTGTCGACCCCTCCGTAGCGGCTCAGTCACCTCCCAGTTTCCTCCATGTCTGTGTTCCTGTAGAGGCACCTTCCTCCGCAACCTGGTCGCCACCCAGTGGGAGAAGACGAGTAGGAGCCAACACGAGAAGCTCCAGGATAAACTGTCCCAGGATGACCCCATAGTCACGTCCCCCAGGGCAGAGGAGGAGACCTCCTCTGCAGACAGCAGCCCCAGTACACCCACTGAAGGTACAGTACCCTAACCCTTCCGTACCCTCGTCCTCTAGCCCAAATACCCCAGCTGAAACCAGCCCTTACCCTAGTCCCAGGTCCCAGGTACAGTACCCCCTAACAGCCTGACCCGGTATGGCCCCGTCCTGGAAACATCTCTCCTCTCAGACCCCTCATTGAGCCGTCCTAATTGTTAGTGACGTGCACATGGTGCTCGGCACGGTCGGCGAACGCTTTGTGCGTCATCACAACATCTCAGAATGGTGAAGTGTTGTCGGGAGCGAGAGGAGAAACGGATAAATCCTTACTCCGTTTCCAGTCAGATTGGAGAAGTCCAGGCCCTGCAATGTCAGACAGGACGTTACCTAACATCGCCTCAACTCATGCTGGGAAGGTTTGAGAGTTTCTCATTAGAGACCTGGAATAGACCTGGAATAGTAACAGTTACTGAGGAGGAATAGACCAGGAATAGATCTGGAATAGTACTAGTTACTGAGGAGGAATAGACCTGGAATAGTACTAGTTACTGAGGAGGAATAGACCTGGAATAGTACTAGTTACTGAGGAGGAATAGACCTGGAATAGTACTAGTTACTGAGGAGGAATTGACCTGGAATAGTAACAGTGACTGAGGAGGAATAGACCTGGAATAGTACTAGTGACTGAGGAGGAATAGACCTGGAATAGTAATAGGTAATGAGGAGGAATAGACCTGGAATATTAATAGTTACTGAGGAGGAATAGACCTGGAATATTAATAGTTACTGAGGAGGAATAGACCTGGAATAGTACTAGTTACTGAGGAGGAATAGACCTGGAATAGTACTAGTTACTGAGGAGGGGCAGAAGTTTGTTGTATTTCCACGTGACCTGACCAGGAAACCCTCAGGAAAAGATCTTCTATCCGGACGGGATTCATTTTACTGCGATAGGTCGGGTAATGAAATGATGTGTACGAGCACAAAACACCAAATATGTTATTTTAGTCCTTTTTGCAAATCTGCCATGTCAGTCGTTTTTACATGGCGGGAGAGTAACTATTCCAGCCAGAATAACCTGCTGTTTTCCGACCAACTCCAAGACCTTCTGATAATACATGTTCTGTGCCATTTGACATTTTGAGAGACGTTACAGGGTTTGAGAAGTGCTGGTTTGCAGTTTGAGAAAGAAAACAATAACTAATTTGATGAATTGCTTAAAAACAAAGTGCATTATATTTAATATAAACCGCCTACATTTTTATCAACTTTTATTAAAAGCGAAAGTTTTTGTGCCAAAAATAACTGAAATTGAACATCACCAAATACTTGAATTTCATTAGATGTGAGATTAAACAATGTAGGTTATTGTGTCTCTGCCTATTTAATGAAACACACTGATGTTGTCGGCAATAGATCTCAAAGCAGGGCGTCGCTGATTCCCTACTGAGCTTAAACCTTTAGTAAATGTCAACTTTGTTTTCTCATCCATAAACACATCTCAAGTGGGGGGGTCTACTGTGGCTGTTCAGCAGCTCACGTCAGAGAGATCTACTGTGGATCACTCACATAAGAATTATGATCACACTTCCTCCAGTGATGCATTATGGGGACACCTGTACATTATCACACTTCCTCCAGTGATGCATTATGGGGACACCTGTACATTATCACACTTCCTCCAGTGATGCATTATGAGGGACACCTGTACATTATCACACTTCCTCCAGTGATGCATTATGGGGAGACCTGTACATTATCACACTTCCTCCAGTGATGCATTATGGGGACACCTGTACATTTGAAAGCACGAGTCACCAGTATAGCCTATTACCCACTAAACAGGATGTTTAATATCTTCAAACCTAGAATAAAAAACCCTCCCAGGCTTCCGTCATAAGGGTTAATTGAAAATGAAATATCTGAAGATTTCCAGGCAGTTTGGAAAAAGGAATCGGGTGTGAATGGTCGTCGTGCTGGGGTAATAATGACGTAACCAACGAGTCTAGTAATACCAGTTCTGTCTGAACGGGGCTTCCAGCTCTGACACCAGATGGGAGGCATCTAGGTTCCCATGTAGTCTCAGACCCCTGCATGACTCTGGAAGTCTGGCTCGAGAGCCACTTCCTCTCTCCCTCCCTCCCTCCCTCCCTGGCAGCCCGGCACTACATCCCTCTCTCCATCCATCTCTCCGTCCCTCCATCTCTCCGTCCCTCCATCTCTCCGTCCCTCCCTCTCTCCGTCCCTCCCTCTCTCCGTCCCTCCCTCTCTCCGTCCCTCTCTCTGTCCCTCTCTCCGTCCGTCCGTCTCTCTCTCTCTGTCCCTCTCTCTCTCTGTCCCTCCCTCTCTCTCTCTGTCCCTCCCTCTCTCTCTCTGTCCCTCACTCTCTCTCTCTGTCCCTCCCTCTCTCTCTCTGTCCCTCCCTCTCTCTCTCTGTCCCTCCCTCTCTCTCTCTCTGTCCCTCCCTCTCTCTCTCTGT
>NC_059452.1:53359804-53397304 GCF_905237065.1 Salmo salar | reverse complement strand
TGTCAATCAGTCTTGCTTCCTAAGTGGACAGTTTGATTGCACAGAAGTGTGATTGACTTGGAGTTACATTGTGTTGTTTAAGTGTTCCCTTTATTTTTTTGAGCAGTGTATATATATGTATATATATATATATAATGCTATGTGTGTGAATAGGATGATCGTAACATGCAGTTGTCCTTCCCTCCTGTCCTGTAGGTGTCAGTGTCCAACAGAACACCATCTCCAATGAGAAGAAGTTCATGCTGAACATGCTTTACGCCAAGAACTTCTCAGCCGGTCCCCTGAAGAGCCCGTCAGGCACCGACCCTGACCCCGAGGAGAGCCTCTCCGGAGAGCCAGAGGATCACAGAGGGCTGGGCAGGGCTGGTAGCAGTGTGAAGGAGCGTCTATCTAACCTCAAGGTAGGAATTAATTAGTGTCTGGGTTTTCTTTTCAATGAAATGTTCTGACTTTATTGAACAGATACAGACATCTATAGCAGAGATGAACACATGCTGACTGATCTATAGCAGGGGGGGATGCTGAATTAAAAAACAGCATTGTGTTTATTTTAATTTAAACTTATATCTGTCCAGCTTTTGGAAAATATCATTCAAATTTGAAATCTTTCGATTGCCACATTTTGTAATCGATCCAGATGGCCTTGATGAACTAACTGGTCGTTTTCCCCCAGGCCCACCAGGCCCAGCCTCTACCCAGCGAGGACAACAGTTTCAGGAGGGCAGAGCTGCAGGGTCTGGGTGGCAGTGCCCAGGCAGCGCGGGCCAGGCTGGCAGAGGAGCAGCAGAACCGGCGTGTCCGTCCGCAGTACAGCATCGATGCAGAGACCCACTCCCGAAACCTAGAGAGAACCCAGATGACCCCTCTGACCAGGGACAGACAGACTGACGCCTGGGACCTGCTCCAACCCAGCTCCAAAGCTCTGAAGATTAAAGACCTGGACTTCTCTGACCTCATGGAGGAGGAGGATATAGATGTTCTGGACGTGGATGTCTTTGACGTGGGTGTTGGTCGGGCCAGTGGTGGTGGTGGTGGCGTCCCACCTCCTCCTCCACCTATGCCTGGACTAGCCTCCGCTCCTCCACCCCCTCCTCCTCCTCCTCCTCCTGGGGCTCCGTGTCTGAGTCCCCCTCCTCCACCTCTTCCCCCACCGGGTGGAGGTCTCTGCTCCCCTCTTCCTCCCCCTCCTCCTGGAGCTCCCCCTCCACCTTTCTCCTCCTCTTCCTCCCAGCCTCCAGACCCGGCCTTTGCCAAGAAGAGAAAGACGGTCAAGTTGTTCTGGAAAGAACTCAAACAGTCAGACAGTCCCAGGAAGTGTAAATTCGGACGCGGGACGGTGTGGGCATCGCTGGATAAGGTCACCGTGGATACGGCCAAGCTGGAACACCTGTTTGAGTCCAAGGCCAAGGAGCTCCCCGTGGCTCTAAAGGTGAGGTGATTTACATCAGCTCAGAAATCAAAAGATCAGATTCCATGTGTTTTTGTTGCCATTTACACATGAAGGGAAAATATCAGATATGCCTAAATAATTGGCAAAATATGTCAATTGGACTGCCTGTGTAAATTATGTAAAGCTGTCTCAAGTACTGTAAAGCAGGAATGAAGTAAAAGCAATATTAACTGTATTCTCTGTTGGTGAATTGACTGGTGAATTGACTGGTGAATTGACTGCTTAATTAACAGGTAAATTGACTGGAGAATTGACTGGAGAATTGACTGGAGAATTGACTGGAGAATTGACTGGAGAATTGACTGGAGAACTGACTGGAGAACTGACTGGAGAATTGTAAATCTTTTCTATGTCGTTCGTCCTTGCAGAAAGGAGCAGAAGTGAAGAAGGCAGAGATACTGGTGTTAGATTCTAAGAGGAGCAACGCCATCAACATCGGAATGACCGTACTACCGGCTGTCCACGTCATCAAGACCGCCATCCTCAACTTTGACGAGTTTGCCATCAACAAGGAAGGCATCGAGGTGATACTGTCTTTTCACCACTGGGTGGGGCTGTTACCGTTACAGTTACAACTGAACAGGATCTGTAGGGCTGTTTACACCAGGATCAGTGCATTCTGACATAGAACATCAGTGACCTGCGAAGGGTTCAGGGGGAGAACTACACTATTTCTCTAGTGTAGATGAATTTGTGTTTACTGTCAATGACGGTATACCTGAAAATCTCTCTGTCAACAAAGCACCTTTTTTATTTTTAAATAACAAAATGTCTACTACTCACACTTTCTTAGTCCTCTGATTTTCCTTTGTCTGTGGTACAAATCTATGACTCTAGTCCTCTGTTCCAGTCATCCCCCTCTCTCTCTTCCTCCTCTAGAAAATCCATGACTCCAGTCATCCCTCTCTCTCTTCCTCCTCTAGAAAATCCATGCCTCCAGTCATCCCCCACTTTCTTCCCCCTCTAGAAAATCCATGACTCCAGTCATCTTTTCCAGTCATCCCCCTCTAGAAAAATCCATGACTCCAGTCATCTTTTCCAGTCATCCCCCTCTCTCTCTTCCTCCTCTAGAAAATCCATGCCTCTAACTCCAGTCATCTGTTGTCTTGTAGAAAATCCTGACGATGACTCCTAGTGAGGAGGAGAAGCAGAAGATCCAGGAGGCTCAGCTGGCTAACCCCGACGTCCCCCTGGGCTCAGCAGAACAGTTTCTCCTCACCCTATCGTCCATCAGTGGCCTCAGCGCTCGACTACAGCTCTGGGCCTTCAAACTCAACTATGAAACCCTGGAGAAGGTAGGATCAGGGGGGCTCTGTATTCCTAAAGCATCTGGCCTTGGATGCAGTCTGTTCTGCTAGTCTCATTATGGAATAGTCCTCGTGCCTCATTCAGAAACTGATCTGGGCCCAGGCTAGTGTTCTACTAGTCTCATTATGGAATAGTCTTCGTGCCTCATTCAGAAACTGATCTGGGCCCAGGCTAGTGTTCTGCTCTCATTATGGAATAGTCCACGTGCCTCATTCAGAAACTGATCTGGGCCCAGGCTAGTGTTCTGCTCTCATTATGGAATAGTCCTCGTGCCTCATTCAGAAACTGATAAGGGTCCATGGAATGTGGGACCATGAGTATCCTACATCTCCAGTCATCATGTGCAGCACTAGTGTAGTGGACTGTGAATCCTCACTGACTGCCGAGCCTGTTTGATGCAGTTTGTTTCCCCCTGAATGTTGTTAATCTCTTTGTCTCTGTGCAGGAGATAGCTGAGTCTCTCTTCCCCCTGAATGTTGTTAATTTCTTCGTCTCTGTGCAGGAGATATCTGAGCCTCTCTTCCCCCTGAATGTTATTAATCTATTTGTCTCTGTACAGGAGATAGCTGAGTCTCTCTTTCCCCTGAATGTCGTTCATCTCTTCTCTTCGTCTCTGTACAGGAGATAGCTGAGCCTCTCTTCGACCTGAAACTAGGCATGGAGCAGCTCGCCAAAAACAAAACCTTTAAGCGCATCCTAGCAACGCTTTTGGCCATTGGAAACTTCCTCAACAGTACCAGTGTAAGTGTGTTCTTCTTCCTCTGCGTCCCAAATGGAACCCTGTTCCCTGTATAGTGGTGCACTACTGTTGACCAGGGCCCATAGGGCTATATAGGGCATTAGGAATGTAAGGCCTCGTATCGTACAACAATGTAAAAATATCACCTCAAGTGGACTAGCAAGTGTGCATAAACCCGCCCACCTGAGGAGCTGTCTTTTTCAGACATCTACTTCCTGTGTTTGAGGTGGGGTGCAAAAAAACATCTACTTCCTGTGTTTGAGGGGGGGTGCAAAAAACATCTACTTCCTGTGTTTGAGGGGGTGCAAAAAACATCTACTTCCTGTGTTTGAGGGGGTGCAAAAAACATCTACTTCCTGTGTTTGAGGGGGTGCAAAAAACATTTACTTCCTGTGTTTGAGGTGGGGTGCAAAAAATATCTACTTCCTGTGTTTGAGGTGGGGTGCAAAAAATATCTACTTCCTGTGTTTGAGGGGGGTGCAAAAAACATCTACTTCCTGTGTTTGAGGTGGGGTGCAAAAAAAATCCACTTGTCACGTAACGTTACGACCGCGGAAATGTTTGTATAATGACCTGTCGAAAAACACCCCGGAAATGGTGTCAATGGAATACGTTTGTCTTTCCCGTTGAATCAGAACGGTAAAACTTAGTCAGGGATTTAACACATCGTCTCCACATCACAAGAAAGAACTTTATTTCATTAAAATTAAAAAAGTAATAATTTAATACAGTTGAAATGTTTGTTAATTTAATAATATATGCAAATAAAATACACCTGGTGTATTTATGCAAATGAGGCACAAATAATGTTCTTTATTCCAACACAAAATATACCTGATACAATAAAATATATATATAAAAAAATATGCACTCATATATAAAAATATATATATATAAAAAAATATGCACTCATATATATATATATTTTTTCTTCTCAATATTTGACGACAAATTCAAAACCTCAATTCCTACCAAAATCCCTTAAACTCCAATCAGTATCTGTGCTATAATTCAGTTAATAATTGTTGGATTATAAAAGTTTGGAGAATCTTCATCCAACTGGTGCCTTTATTAGAATAGTTTTTATACACTTTGTAACAATTTCAATGAGTGAAGGGATTAGATTGAACCCACAGTTGATACAGGAACGACGTGCTGTCTGGAGCAGAAAGCTTTAATGCCTTGGTACAAATCACCTGCCTTATGGCTTCACAATGACTTGGCTTCACAATGACTTGGCTTCACAATGACTTGGCTTCACAATGACTTGGCTTTACAATGACTTGACTTTACAATGACTTGACTTTACAATGACTTGGCTTCACAATGACTTGACTTCACAATGACTTGGCTTCACAATGACTTGGCTTCACAATGACTTGGCTTCACAATGACTTTGAGTTGGTTAAGCTGGTTAGAAGATGTTTATCCTGAAGGGGGAAGGAGGAAACGGTTCAGTAGAGTATATTTACTGTTTATTGTTAGATGGGTTGATTGTTGTAGTTTTGAGTCTAATGTAGTTTACCTCTGACTGTCATATCGCCTGTCTGTCTGATTTTCTGTCTGCCCATCTGTCTCGCTCTGTCTCTCCCTCTCTCTCTGTCACCCTCCCTCTCTCTCTGTCACCCTCCCTCTGGCTCTGTCTCTCTGTCCCTCCCCCCCCCCCCCTGGCTCTGTCTCCCCCTGGCTCTGTCCCCCCCTCTCTCTGTCTCTCTCTCTGTCACCCTCCCTCCCTCTCTGTCACCCTCCCTCCCTCTCTGTCACCCTCCCTCCCTCTCTGTCACCCTCCCTCCCTCTCTGTCACCCTCCCTCTCTCTCTGTCACCCTCCCTCTCTCTCTGTCACCCTCTGTCTCTCTGTCACCCTCCCTCTGGCTCTGTCTCTCTGTCCCCCCCTCTCTCTGTCCGTCCCCCCTGGCTCTGTCCCTCTCTTTGTCCCCCCTGGCTCTGTCTCCCCCTGACTCTGTCTCCCCCCTGGCTCTGTCTCCCCCCTGGCTCTGTCTTCCCCCCTGGCTCTGTCTCCCCCCTGGCTCTGTCCCTCTCTTTGTCCCCCCTGGCTCTGTCCCTCTCTCTGTCCCCCCTGGCTCTGTCCCTCTCTCTGTCCCCCCTGGCTCTGTCCCTCTGTCTGTGCTCCCCTGGCTCTGTCCCTCTGTCTGTCCCTCTCTCTGTCCCCCCCTGGCTCTGTCTCTCTCTGCAGGCTAAAGGTTTTGAGCTGAACTACTTGGAGAAGGTAACCGAGGTGAAGGATACGGTCCACAGACAGTCTCTGCTCCATCACACCTGTAACTTCATAGTAGACAACTACACGGACACCTCCGATGTCTATTCTGAGATCCCCTCCATCACACGCTCTGCTAAAGTAAGACTCCCTGTAGACGGGGGGGGACCCTGGGTAAAAGTAGTGCTCTATGGAAATCAATGACTCTCTGCTCTGTCCCCCCCACAGATTCATGGGATTTAAATATAGTTTGATCTAGTTTAATTAGGACATGCTTATTTGGGTTGTAGGTTCTATGAAGCAGCAAAAAATCAAATCAACATTTTATTAGTCACATGCGCCAAATACAACAGGTGTAGGAGACCTTACAGTGAAATGCTGAATACAACAGGTGTAGTAGACCTTACAGTGAAATGCTAAATACAACAGGTGTAGTAGACCTTACAGTGAAATGCTGAATACAACAGGTGTAGTAGACCTTACAGTGAAATGCTGAATACAACAGGTGTAGTAGACCTTACAGTGAAATGCTGAATACAACAGGTGTAGTAGACCTTACAGTGAAATGCTGAATACAACAGGTGTAGACCTTTACAGTGAAATGCTGAATACAACAGGTGTAGACCTCACAGTGAAATGCTGAATACAACAGGTGTAGTAGACCTTACAGTGAAATGCTGAATACAACAGGTGTAGTAGACCTCACAGTGAAATGCTGAATACAACAGGTGTAGTAGACCTTACAGTGAAATGCTGAATACAACAGGTGTAGTAGACCTCACAGTGAAATGCTGAATACAACAGGTGTAGTAGACCTCACAGTGAAATGCTGAATACAACAGGTGTAGTAGACCTCACAGTGAAATGCTGAATACAACAGGTGTAGTAGACCTTACAGTGAAATGCTGAATACAACAGGTGTAGTAGACCTTTACAGTGAAATGCTGACTAGTCAGAATGATACAATGGACCTGTTGTGTTAAACTCTGTCTCACACTCTCTGTCTGTCCCTCTGTCTGTCTCTCTCTGTCTGTCCGGCCGTCCCTCGCTGTCTGTCCCCCTGTCTGTCCCCCTGTCTCTGTCTGTCCGGCCGTCCCTCGCTGTCTGTCCCTCTGTCTCCCCGTCTCCAGGTGGAGTTTGAGCAGCTGTCAGATAACCTGGTTCAGCTGGAGAGGAAGTGTAAGACATCGTGGGACAATCTAAAGGTGATGTCTAAACACGAGACCAAGGCTGTCCTGAAGAACAAGTTGACCGACTTCCTTAAAGACTGTACAGAGAGGATTATCATCCTGAAGGTGGTTCACAGACGCATCATCAACAGGTGACTTACACACACACACACACACAGGACACACACTAGACACACACACACACACAGAGCCCTAGATGTGGAGCCTTTTATAACAAACCACATTCACTGAGACACATAAACAGGAAAGAGGATTTCTAGTTGAATAATGATGTAGGTAATTGGCTTACATGACGGAAAGTCATTCCATACTTCTAACTACAACCATACACATGAAATATCCCCTTACCCTCTAAAACCCCTCTCTCCCTCGCTCTCCCCTCTTTCTCTCTCCCTACCCCTCTCTCTTTCTCTCTCCCTACCCCTCTCTCTTTCTCTCTCCCTACCCCTCTTTCTCTCTCCCTACCTCTTTCTCTCTCCCTACCTCTCTTTCTCTCTCCCTACCTCTCTTTCTCTCTCCCTACCTCTCTTTCTCTCTCCCTACCTCTCTTTCTCTCTCCCTACCCCTTTCTCTCTCCCTACCTCTCTTTCTCTCCCTATCCCCCTCTTTCTCTCTCCCTATCCCCCTCTTTCTCTCTCCCTATCCCCCTCTTTCTCTCTCCCTATCCCCCTCTTTCTCTCTCCCTATCCCTCTCTTTCTTTCTTTCTTTCTCCCTATCCCTCTCTTTCTTTCTCCCTATCCCTCTCTTTCTCTCTCCCTATCCCTCTCTCTTTCTCTCTCCCTATCCCTCTCTCTCTTTCTCTCTCTCTCCCTACCTCTCTTTCTCTCTCCCTACCTCTCTTTCTCTCTCCCTACCCCTCTCTTTCTCTCCCCTCTATTTCTCTCCCCTCTCTTTCTCTCTCCCTACCCCTCTCTTTCTCTCTCCCTACCTCTCTTTCTCTCTCCCTACCCCTCTTTCTCTCTCCCTATCCCTCTCTTTCTCTCTCCCTATCCCTCTCTCTCTTTCTCTCTATCCCTCTCTCTCTCTCTATCTACCCCTCTCTCTCTTTCTCTCTATCTACCCCTCTCTCTCTTTCTCTCTCCCTACCCCTCTCTCTCTTTCTCTCTCCCTACCCCTCTCTCTCTTTCTCTCTCCCTACCCCTCTCTCTCTTTCTCTCAGGTTCCATTCCTTCCTGCTGTACCTAGGTCAGCCATCCTACTCTGTTCGGGACACTAAAGTCACCCACTTTTGTAAGATTATCAGTGAGTTTTCTCTGGAGTACCGGACCACCAGGGAGAGGGTCCTGACCCAGAAACACAAGCGGGCTACCCACAGGGAACGCACCAAGACCAGGGGAAAGATGATCACTGAGGTGGGTCTGGGGTGTAGGTCTGGGGCTAGGGGGTTGGGGTAGAGGGTAGGGGTAGAGGGTAGGGTGTAGGTCTGGGGGTAGGGGTAGAGGGTAGGGGTAGAGGGTAGGGGTAGAGGGTAGGGGGGTAGGTCTGGGGCTAGGTCTGGGGGTAGAGGGTAGGGGTAGGTCTGGGGCTAGAGGATAGGGCTAGGTCTGGGGGTTGAGGGTAGGGGTAGAGGGTAGGGCTCGGTCTGGGGGTAGAGGGTAGGGCTAGGTCTGGGGGTAGGGGTAGAGGGTAGGTCTGGGGCTAGGGGGTAGGGCTAGGTCTGGGGGTAGAGGGTAGGGCTAGGTTTGGGGGTAGGGGTAGAGGGTAGAGGGTAGGTCTGGGGCTAGGGGGTAGGGCTAGGTCTGGGGATAGAGGGTAGGGCTAGGTTTGGGGCTAGGGGGTAGAGGGTAGGGCTAGGTCTGGGGGTAGAGGGTAGGGGTAGAGGGTAGGGCTAGGTCTGGGGGTAGAGGGTAGGGCTAGGTCTGGGGGTAGGGGTAGAGGGTAGGGGTAGGGGATGGTAGAGCAAGATTGAACCACACAATGGCTTTATTGAACCTGGCTTTATTAAACCACACTATGGCTTTATTAAACCCCACTATGGCTTTATTAAACCTGGCTTTATTAAACCCCACTATGGCTTTATTAAACCTGGCTTTATTAAACCACACTATGGCTTTATTAAACCTGGCTTTATTAAACCACACTATGGCTTTATTAAACCTGGCTTTATTAAACCTGGTTTTATTAAACCACACTAAGGCTTTATTAAACCTGGTTTTATTAAAACTGGCTTCACACATTGACATTTTCTCATTTAAAATGCAAAGTGGATTTCAGAAGTCATTACACTCCTCCTACCTTTTACACCAGTGTCTGAATCCATGCTGCCTCTCTCTCTCTCGCTCTCTCGCTCTTTTTCTCTCTCGCTCTCTTGCTCTTTTTCGCTCTCTCTCTTTTTCTCTCTCTCGCTCTCTCGCTCTCTCGCTCTTTTTCTCTCTCGCTCTCTCGCTCTTTTTCTCTCTCTCACACTCCCTCCCTCTCTCACACTCTCGCTCTTTCCCTCTCCCTCCCTTTCTGTCCTCCCCCCTTCTCAGACGGAGAAGTTCTCTGGTGCGGTCTCTCCCCAGTCCCAGGACAGCCCCTCCCTTGTCTCCAGGCCTGTAGATCCAGAGCCGGCCCAGGAGGAGCATGAGAACATGAAGAACATCCTCAACATCTCCAGCAGCACCGACCACCAGGGGAACCTGCGCCGCAACCGGGGCTACCGCAGTAAGACCCCCAGAGATGCAGACACACAGATACACTCACCCAGCAGGACCTCTGTCTGCTAACATGGTGCTAACCCAGGAATGGGTTGGTATTTCAGGCATAATGAAACATAATAAATCTCTGCATCCCAGCAGTCTCTGGAGGGTTATATATATATATATATATATATACGACCGTTGAAAAGTTTGGGGTCACTTAGAAACGTCCTTGTTTATGAAAGAAAAGCAACAAAAAAATGTGCCCATTTTTTTAAATGACATCAAATTGATCAGAAATACAGTGTAGACATTGTTAATGTTGTAAATGACTATTGTAGCTGGAAACGGCTGATTTTTTTGTCATGGAATATCTACATTGGCGTACAGAGGCCCATTATCAGCAACCATCACTCCTGTGTTCCAATGGCACGTTGTGTTAGCTAATCCAAGTTTATCATTTTAAAAGGCTAATTAATCATTAGAAAACCCTTTTGCAATTATGTTAGCACAGCTGAAAACTGTTGTTCTGATTTAAAGAAGCAATTAAACTGGCCTTCTTTAGACTAGTGATCCTAACAGACATAAGATAGGGAATTTTTACTAGGATTAAATATCAGGAATTGTGAAAAACTGAGTTTAAATGTATTTGGCTAAGGTGTTTGTAAACTTCTTCAACTGTGTGTGTTTAAAAGTTTGATTTGATTTCGTCCCCATTTTAAATAAAGTTTGATTTGATTTCGTCCCCATTTTAAATAAAGTTGGATTTGATTTCGTCCCCAGGTCTAGGCCCAGTTTCTCCATCCCAGATGTCTGTGGCCAAAGAGGACAGTGCCAGCTCCCAGGATGATGCTACGGATGAGATCATGGATCGCCTAGTCAAGTCTGTTACCAGGAACCCCACAGAGAGGCCGTCCAGCCCCAAGACACGCAAACGCTCCCGCCTCAACAGGAAGTCGTGTGAGTACTACAACATGGAGAGGAATGGGCCTTTAAGTAGACCAGAGCCAGTTGTTGAATTGATCTCTTCATCTAAATAAACTCTCTCTCTGTTTCTTCACGTGTTATTTCCCAAGTGACCCTTTCTAAATCAAATCTAATTTATTTATATAGCCCTTCTTACATCAGCTGATATCTCAAAGTGCTGTACAGAAACCCAGCCTAAAACCCCAAACAGCAAGCAATGCAGGTGTAGAAGCATGGTGGCTAGGAAAAACTCCCTAGAAAGGAAAAAACCTAGGAAGAAACCTAAAGAGGAACCAGGCTATGAGGGGTGGCCAGTCCTCTTCTGGCTGTACTGCCATCTCTAAATGTAGAGAGGCTGCTGAACTGCCATTCCATACAGCTCCCACCGTTCATCACTAGCCTGGATCCATTGTAGGTGTGCAGGCTTTTGTTCAAGCCCAGCACCTAATTAAAAAATAGATATATATTTATTTCACCTTTATTTAACCAGGTAGGCTAGTTGAGAACAAGTTCTCATTTACAACTGCGACCTGGCAAAGATAAAGCAAAGCAGTGCGACACAAACAACAACACAGAGTTACACATGGAGTAAACAAAACATACAGTCAATAACACAATATGACAACAATTCACCTGATCAAGGTCTTCAATCTGGTCTATACCAGTTACAGTAGAGTTTGGCTGGAACAAAAGGCCTCCACTCTGTAGTCCTACTAGACAAGGCTTGGTGACTACTGTCTTCCGTCCACTCTGTAGTCCTACTAGACAAGGCTTGGTGACTACTGTCTTCTGTCCACTCTGTAGTCCTACTAGACAAGGCTTGGTGACTACTGTCTTCCGTCCACTCTATAGTCCTACTAGACAAGGCTTGGTGACTACTGTCTTCCGTCCACTCTGTAGTCCTACTAGACAAGGCTTGGTGACTAGTGTGAATGTTTTGTCCTCTGACAAATCAATTGTAAATTTCGGTGTTCCTCAAGGTTCTGTTTTAGGACCACTATTGTTTTCACTATATATTTTACCTCTTGGGGATGTCATTCGAAAACATAATGTTACATTTCACTGCTATGCGGACGACACACAGCTGTACATTTCAATGAAACATGGTGAAGCCCCAAAATTGCCCTCGCTAGAAGCCTGTGTTTCAGACATAAAGAAGTGGATGGCTGCAAACTTTCTACTTTTAAACTCGGACAAAACAGAGATGCTTGTTC
The DNA here is from genome assembly GCF_905237065.1 of Salmo salar. Taxonomy (NCBI): domain Eukaryota; kingdom Metazoa; phylum Chordata; class Actinopteri; order Salmoniformes; family Salmonidae; genus Salmo; species Salmo salar. Next base: position 53,385,599 of record NC_059452.1, on the reverse strand, counting down.
TAGGTCCCAAGAAACAAAGAGATCTTCTGTTGAATCTGACAATTAATCTGGATGGTTGTACAGTCGTCTCAAATAAAACTGTGAAGGACCTCGGCGTTACTCTGGACCCTGATCTCTCTTTTGAAGAACATATCAAGACTGTTTCAAGGACAGCTTTTTTCCATCTACGTAACATTGCAAAAATCTGAAACTTTCTGTCCAAAAATGACGCAGAAAAATTAATCCATGCTTTTGTTACTTCTAGGCTGGACTACTGCAATGCTCTACTTTCCGGTTACCCGGATAAAGCACTAAACAAACTTCAGTTAGTGCTAAATACGGCTGCTAGAATCCTGACTAGAACCAAAAAATTTGATCATATTACTCCAGTGCTAGCCTCCCTACACTGGCTTCCTGTTAAGGCAAGGGCTGATTTCAAGGTTTTACTGCTAACCTACAAAGCATTACATGGGCTTGCTCCTACCTATCTTTCCGATTTGGTCCTGCCGTACATACCTACACGTACGCTACGGTCACAAGACGCAGGCCTCCTAATTGTCCCTAGAATTTCTAAGCAAACGGCTGGAGGTAGGGCTTTCTCCTATAGAGCTCCATTTTTATGGAATGGTCTGCCTACCAATGTGAGAGACGCAGACTCAGTCTCAACCTTTAAGTCTTTACTGAAGACTTATCTCTTCAGTAGGTCTTATGATTAAGTATAGTCTGGCCCAGGAGTGTGAAGGTGAACGGAAAGGCTGGAGCAACGAACCGCCCTTGCTGTCTCTGCCTTGCCGGTTCCCCTCTTTCCACTGGGATTCTCTGCCTCTAACCCTTTTACAGGGGCTGAGTCACTGGCTTACTGGTGTTCTTCCATGCCGTCCATGGGAGGGGTGCGTCACTTGAGTGGGTTGAGTCACTGACGTGGTCTTCCTGTCTGGGTTGGCGCCCCCCTTGGGTTGTGCCATGGCGGAGATCGTTGTGGGCTATACTCGGCCTTGTCTTAGGACGGTAAGTTGGTGGTTGGAGACATCCCTCTAGTGGTGTGGGGGCTGTGCTTTGGCAAAGTGGGTGGGGTTATATCCTGCCTGTTTGGCCCTGTCCGGGGTATCATCGGATGGGGCCACAGTGTCTTCTGATCCCTCCTGTCTCAGCCTCCAGTATTTATGCTGCAGTAGTTTATGTGTCGGGGGGCTAGGGTCAGTCTGTTACATCTGGAGTATTTCTCTTGTCTTATCCGGTGTCCTGTGTGAATTTAAATATGCTCTCTCTAATTCTCTCTTTCTGTCTTTCTCTCGGAGGACCTGAGCCCTAGGACCATGCCTCAGGACTACCTGGTATGATGACTCCTTGCTGTCCCCAGTCCACCTGGCCGTGCTGCTGCTCCAGTTTCAACTGTTCTGCCTGCGGCTATGGAACCCTGACCTGTTCACCGGACGTGCTTGTTGCACCCTCGACAACTACTATGATTATTATTATTTGACCATGCTGGTCATTTATGAACATTTTAAAATCTTGACCATGTTCTGTTATAATATCCACCCTGCACAGCCAGAAGAGGACTGGCCACCCCTCATAGCCTGGTTCCTCTCTAGGTTTCTTCCTAGGTTTTTGGCCTTTCTAGGGAGTTTTTCCTAGGGAGTTTTTCCTAGCCACCGTGCTTCTTTCACATGCTTTGCTTGCTGTTTGGGGTTTTAGGCTGGGTTTCTGTACAGCACTTTGAGATATCAGCTGATGTACGAAGGGCTATATAAATACATTTGATTTGATTTGATTTACTGTCTTCCGTCCACTCTGTAGTCCTACTAGACAAGGCTTGGTGACTACTGTCTTCCGTCCACTCTGTAGTCCTACTAGACAAGGCTTGGTGACTACTGTCTTCCGTCCACTCTGTAGTCCTACTAGACAAGGCTTGGTGACTACTGTCTTCCATCCACTCTGTAGTCCTACTAGACAAGGCTTGGTGACTACTGTCTTCCGTCCACTCTGTGGTCCTACTAGACAAGGCTTGGTGACTACTGTCTTCCGTCCACTCTGTAGTCCTACTAGACAAGGCTTGGTGACTACTGTCGTCCATCTTGATCTCATTGAACTTCTACCACCAGTACCTGGAAAGGGTCAAGGCTAGATGTGTGACGCCACTGAGGGATAAGCCCTTTTGTCCCTGTCTGTGTCTCTATGTCCTTGTGTGTCCATCCACAGCATGATGTGTGTTCATAACAGAGCTTTATCTGGACAACAGAGCGTTATCTCCCTGGGCCCATAATATCTCTGTTGTTAGTTCCTCTCTAAAGATATCTACATACCCAGCGTTTATATCCTCCCAGGCTTTCATTCTCCCACAAATGAAGAACTGATTTCTGTTCTGTTTTCAACTGACATCCTGACATCTCAGTAAAGTGTACAAGAACCTTCACAAAATGAAGATGTGTTGATATCATCCAAAATGGCACCCTAACGGGCTCTGGTCTAAAGTAGTGCACTATATAGGGAATAGGTCCCTGGTCTAAAGTAGTGCACTATATAGGGCTCTGGTCTAAAGATGTGCACTATATAGGGAATAGGGTTCTGGTCTATAGTAATACCACTATATAGGGAATAGGGCTCTGGTCTAAAGTAGTACCACTATATAGGGAATAGGGCTCTGGTCTAAAGTAGTACCACTATATAGGGAATAGGGCTCTGGTCTATAGTAGTACCACTATATAGGGAATAGGGCTCTGGTCTATAGTAGTACCACTATATAGGGAATAGGGCTCTGGTCTAAAGTAGTGCACTATATAGGGCTCTGGTCTATAGTAGTGCACTATATAGGGAATAGGTCCCTGGTCTAAAGTAGTGCACTATATAGGGAATAGGGTTCTGGTCTAAAGGACCGCTGGGTGGGTTGGTAACCTCCTGGACCGCTGGGTGGGGGGGTAACCTTCTGGACCGCTGGGTGGGGGGGTAACCTCTTGGAGCGGTGGGTGGTGGGAGGTGTGAAATGGAAATGTTTTTTTTAAATTATCCCTGAGACGGTGCGTTGGCGTGGTAACGTGTGTGTGCGTTCTCATCTGGTTTGACGTGGTGTTTCTGTGTGTTGCAGTGAGGAGGACTCTGAAGAGCGGACTAAGTGTCGACGTGGTTCAGGCTCTGGGACTCAGCAACAAGACTGGTGACAAGCTCTGAACACACAGACCTACACAGACTGGTGACAAGCTCTGAACACACAGACACACACAGACCTACACAGACTGGTGACAAGCTCTGAACACACAGACACACACAGACCTACACAGACTGGTGACAAGCTCTGAACACACAGACACACACAGACCTACACAGACTGGTGACAAGCTCTGAACACACAGAGACACACAGACCTACACAGACTGGTAGCAAGCTCTGAACACACAGACACACACAGACCTACACAGACGGGTGACAAGCTCTGAACACACAGAGACACACAGACCTACACAGACTGGTAGCAAGCTCTGAACACACAGACACACACAGACCTACACAGACTGGTGACAAGCTCTGAACACACAGAGACACACAGACCTACACAGACAGACTGAGACACAGTACTACTACACACACCAGCAATGAAGAGGAAGGATGAAGTCATGCCAGTACCAAGGGCCTGGATCTGAGAAAGGCCTGATTTGACATAAAGAAGAGACAGTACATATAGGAAGGACATGCTGGTGCTGACTACAGTCCCGTCCCCCCCAGAAGAGACAGTACATATAGGAAGGACATACTGGTGCTGACTACAGTCCCCCCCCCCCCAGAAGAGACAGTACATGTAGAAAGGACATGCTGGTGCTGACTACAGTCCCGTCCCCCCAGAAGAGACAGTACATATAGGAAGGACATGCTGGTGCTGACTACAGTCCCGTCCCTCCCCAGAAGAGACAGTACATATAGGAAGGACATGCTGGTGCTGACTACAGTCCCCCCCCCCAGAAGAGACAGTACATGTAGGAAGGACATGCTGGTGCTGACTACAGTCCCCCCCCAGAAGAAACAGTACATGTAGAAAGGACATGCTGGTGCTGACTACAGTCCCGTCCCCCCAGAAGAGACAGCACATATAGGAAGGACATGCTGGTGCTGACTACAGTCCCGTCCCCCCCCCAGAAGAGACAGTACATGTAGAAAGGACATGCTGGTGCTGACTACAGTACCCCCCCTAAGGCTGGGGTTGTTCCTGTCTCACTACATAACACCCATAACACCCGTTTCTCTTCACGTCGTGCTGGAAGATATGAAAAACTCTACTGTTCATTGTTTAGTTTTTTTCCTCTAAATGGACGAGTCACTCGGTAGAAACGTGGCTGAAGGCTGGAGAAGTGTTTCAGGAAACGTGGCTGAAGGCTGGAGAAGTGTTTCAGGAAACGTGGCTGAAGGCTGGAGAAGTGTTTCAGGAAACGCGGCTGAAGGCTGGAGAAGTGTTTCAGGAAACGCGGCTGAAGGCTGGAGAAGTGTTTCAGGAAACGCGGCTGAAGGCCTGGAGAAGTGTTTCAGGAAACGCGGCTGAAGGCCTGGAGAAGTGTTTCAGGAAACGCGGCTGAAGGCCTGGAGAAGTGTTTCAGGAAACGTGGCTGAAGGCTGGAGAAGTGTTTCAGGTATTGATGTAAATATACAGATGTTTTGCTGTGGTAGACATCATGATGTATCATATTTAAGAGATTTATACAGTATGATGTACATTTAACTGAACATTAAGGACAAATGAGACTATTTTTAAAGACTACTGCGTGTCTGGAATCAGGGTGGTGGAGGGGGGTAACAGGATGTTTTAGTCAAGAAGTGGTTGAATATAAACTCTGGTATAATTATTATTATAATGGATAAAAGCATCAGATGTTATTAACTTTTTATAATTATAGTGTGAGAGAGTCTAATGTTTTATATGCTGTTAAATAGAGGTCATGTTGAGCCTGGTCTCAGACAATATACACACACACTGAGACGTCACACTGAGACGTCACTGAGACACACACACACACAGAGAGAGAGACGTCTCAGACAACACACACACACACACACACAGAGAGGGACGTCTCAGACAATACACACACACACACAGAGAGGGAGAGAGACGTCTCAGACAATACATACACAGAGAGGGACGTCTCAGACAATACACACACACACAGAGAGAGAGCGAGACGCCTCAGACAACACACACACACACACACAGAGAGGGCCGTCTCAGACGACACACGAGGTGATCTGATCTAGACAGAGGACATATAAACCAGGTCACATGCCCACATTATTTATCACACACACAAACCTTGTTTCACTGTTAATATTTGGACCCCACGGGGGGTGTGTGTGTGTGAGAGTCTAGGTACTGTACGGGGGTGGTGTGTGTGTGTGTGTGTGTGTGTGTGTGTGTGTGTGTGTGTGTGTGTGTGTGTGTGTGTGTGTGTGTGTGTGTGTGTGTGTGTGTGTGTGTGTGTGTGTGTGTGTGTGTTGTGTGTAAGTCTAGGTACTGTACGGTGTGTAGTATTTTACCCGCTGTATCATATTTCAGTTCAGGAGGGTTGATTGTTCCAACACACACCTTTAGGATTCAACCTCTGGTCATATAGAACAACCTCTGGTCATATAGAACAGCATAAAACACCCTCTGGTCATATAGAACAACCTCTGGTCATATAGAACAGCATAAAACACCCTCTGGTCATATAGAACACCCTCTGGTCATATAGAACACCCTCTGGTCATATAGAACAGCATCTGGTCATATAGAACAACCTCTGGTCATATAAAACACCCTCTGGTCATATAGAACAGCATAAAACAACCTCTGGTCATATAGAACAGCATAAAACACCCTCTGGTCATACAGAACAGCATAAAACAACCTCTGGTCATATAGAACAGCATAAAACAACCTCTGGTCATATAGAACAGCATAAAACACCCTCTGGTCATATAGAACAGCATAAAACACCCTCTGGTCATATAGAACAACCTCTGGTCATATAGAACAGCATAAAACAACCTCTGGTCATATAGAACACCCTCTGGTCATATAGAACAGCATAAAACAACCTCTGGTCATATAGAACAGCATAAAACAACCTCTGGTCATATAGAACAACCTCTGGTCATATAGAACAGCATAAAACAACCTCTGGTCATATAGAACAGCATAAAACAACCTCTGGTCATATAGAACAACCTCTGGTCATATAGAACAGCATAAAACACCCTCTGCTCATATAGAACAGCATAAAACACCCTCTGGTCATATAGAACAACCTCTGGTCATATAGAACAGCATAAAACAACCTCTGGTCATATAGAACACCCTCTGGTCATATAGAACAGCATAAAACACCCTCTGGTCATATAGAACAGCATAAAACACCCTCTGGTCATATAGAACAGCATAAAACACCCTCTGGTCATATAGAACAACCTCTGGTCATATAGAACAGCATAAAACAACCTCTGGTCATATAGAACACCCTCTGGTCATATAGAACAGCATAAAACACCCTCTGGTCATATAGAACAGCATAAAACACCCTCTGGTCATATAGAACACCCTCTGGTCATATAGAACAGCATAAAACAACCTCTGGTCATATAGAACACCCTCTGGTCATATAGAACAGCATAAAACAACCTCTGGTCATATAGAACACCCTCTGGTCATATAGAACAGCATAAAACACCCTCTGGTCATATAGAACAGCATAAAACACCCTCTGGTCATATAGAACAACCTCTGGTCATATAGAACAGCATAAAATAACCTCTGGTCATATAGAACACCCTCTGGTCATATAGAACAGCATAAAACAACCTCTGGTCATATAGAACAGCATAAAACAACCTCTGGTCATATAGAACACCCTCTGGTCATATAGAACAGCATAAAACACCCTCTGGTCATATAGAACAGCATAAAACACCCTCTGGTCATATAGAACAGCATAAAACACCCTCTAGTCATATAGAACAACCTCTGGTCATATAGAACAGCATAAAACAACCTCTGGTCATATAGAACACCCTCTGGTCATATAGAACAGCATAAAACACCCTCTGGTCATATAGAACAGCATAAAACACCCTCTGGTCATATAGAACACCATCTGGTCATATAGAACAGCATAAAACACCCTCTGGTCATATAGAACAGCATAAAACACCCTCTGGTCAATAGAACAGCATAAAACACCCTCTGGTCATATAGAACACCCTCTGGTCATATAGAACAGCATAAAACAACCTCTGGTCATATAGAACACCCTCTGGTCATATAGAACAGCATAAAACAACCTCTGGTCATATAGAACAACCTCTGGTCATATAGAACAGCATAAAACAACACTTACACCCTTAATGTTAAGTGTAATTCCACTCCGTGTAACGACGCCACTCTGTCTCCAACGTGCACAGTAGCGATGAACTAACGGTGACCTCTGTTTCCAAGGTACACGGTATTGTATATACAGAGAGAGATATACGTTCACGTCCAAGGAAAGATATTGTTATGTCCCCGGGGGGGATCCACGGGGGGGTCCACGGGGGGATCCATGATCCACGGGGGGATCCATACAGTGTCTTTCTGAAATACAATAATTTTAAGGGCAGCGTTTTTGAAGGAAGTTCTGACTATGATATGTAGAGAATAAAGAGATTTGCCTGTTTGCACTGGGAGGTGGGGTATGATACAATAGCAAGGATAACGTTGTCAAGACTTCACTGTTTTCTGATCACGTGTTCACTTCCCTTAGTTGTGTTGAATACAGTTGTGTTTACCTGTGTGTATACCTGTGTGTATACCTGTGTGTTTACCTGTGTGTATACCTGTGTGTATACCTGTGTGTTTACCTGTGTGTATTGAGTTGTGTATATGAAGTGTGTTTCAGTTGTTCTAGGTGGAATGCGTACTGCATGTTGTTTACACATTCACTATTTCCTGTAGATATATGTACTCCACGGCAGTGTCCCAAATCACACCCTATTCCCTATAAACAGTAGTTCTTCGCATGTGTCCCAAATCACACCCTATTCCCTATATACAGTAGTTCCCCGCATGTGTCCCAAATCACACCCTATTCCCTATATACAGTAGTTCCATGTGTGTGTCCCAAATCACACCCTATTCCCTATATACAGTAGTTCCACGCTTGTGTCCCATATCACACCTTATTCCCTATATACAGTAGTACACTACTTTTGACTAGCGCCCATAGGGCTTTGTTCAAAAGTACCGCAATATGTAGGGAGAAGGGTGCCATTTTTAAAACGTACCTCGCTTCAGTCACTATTCTGAGGCACATATGTTAAAGATAGACCCTCGTCCCCTTCCTCCTCTGTGTATGTGTTCTGGTCATTTAAACCCTGTTTTGAAATTATTTGAACCTTCTGGTAAAGATCACCTGTTTTTTTTATTTTTTTATTGTACGACAGTGTTCTGCCTGCTGTTACGATGCCCGTTTTTTTTAAATGGAGAATTAAAGTTACTTTCTATTGTTACGATCTATCTGAGGACACGATGGCCGTATTATGAGACTATGTGTGTGTCTGTGTGGACACAGGAGCGACGGCAAACTGTAACTAAATGTTAAATGGTTGTAATAATGCTTAATTGAAGTCTTATTTTAAGTGTTTTATCGTCATATGTTTCCCAAATGAATAAAAACATGAATAAAAACATCTTCAAGCATACAGTCGACTGTACCAATGTTATTCTTTCACTCAGATTGTGTTAGGTTACATTACCTTATGGCTCTAGTAGTAAACTGTCTCAATCTTTCACAGAATGCCACAGTCAGGACTAGTGGTCTTTCACAGAATGCCACAGTCAGGACTAGTGGTCTTTCACAGAATGCCACAGTCAGGACTAGTGGTCTTTCACAGAATGCCACAGTCAGGACTAGTCGTCTTTCACAGAATGCTACAGTCAGGACTAGTGGTCTTTCACAGAATGATACAGTCAGGACTAGTCGTCTTTCACAGAATGATACAGTCAGGACTAGTGGTCTTTCACAGAATGATACAGTCAGGACTAGTCATCTTTCACAGAATGATACAATCAGGACTAGTCGTCTTTCACAGAATGATAAAGTCAGGACTAGTCGTCTTTCACAGAATGATACAGTCAGGACTAGTCGTCTTTCACAGAATGATAGTCAGGACGAGTCATCTTTCACAGAAGGATACAGTCAGGACTAGTCATCTTTCACAGAATGATACAGTCAGGACTAGGGTCTTTCACAGAATGCTACAGTCAGGAGTAGTCGTCTTTCACAGAATGCTACAATCAGGACTAGTCGTCTTTCACAGAATGCTACAGTCAGGACTAGTCATCTTTCACATAATGATACAGTCAGGACTAGCCGTCTTTCACAGAATGATAGTCAGGACTAGTCATCTTTCACAGAATGATACAGTCAGGACTAGCTGTCTTTCACAGAATGCCACAGTCGGGAGAAGTCGTCTTTCACAGAATGCCACAGTCAGGAGTAGTCGTCTTTCACAGAATGCTACAGTCAGGAGTAGTCGTCTTTCACAGAATGTTACAGTCAGGACTAGTCGTATTTCACAGAATGCTACAGTCAGGACTAGCCGTCTTTCACAGAATGCTTTCACAGAATGCTACAGTCAGGACTAGTCGTCTTTCACAGAATGCTACAGTCAGGACTAGTGGTCTTTCACAGAATGCTACAGTCAGGACTAGTGGTCTTTCACAGAATGCTACAGTCAGGACTAGTCGTCTTTCACAGAATGCCACAGTCAGGAGTAGCCATCTTTCACAGAATGCTACAGTCAGGACTAGTCGTCTTTCACAGAATGCCACAGTCAGGACTAGTCGTCTTTAAAAACAATACATTGACAGCTCTCAGATCCGCACTCTGCTGTGGCCCGTGCGCATGTGATGGCTCTTTAAGGGGGGGGGGGGGGGGTCATAGCGGTTCTCAGAGTTTGGGTCACGTGCCAAGATAGGCTATGCCAGCCGGTAAGAGCCTCGACTGGGTTACCATAGCGTACCGCTTAGAGAGAGAGAGAGGTGTTGTTGATATTGTAAACCGCAAACCGGTGACAGGTATCGTCCCTTACGTCGTGTCCTTCCCATCTTACCTCCGGTCCTCCCCTTGATGGTGTGTATAAAAAGAGAATAGAAGATGACGCGAGGCTGAGTGAGTTTAACGGGAAGATGCTCCTCTTCAATGTGCCTGTGCTCCTTTTGCTATCGGTAGTCGGTAAAGATGCGGCTGACCTCCCCGCGACAGACGCGTCGCTTTTTCCGGACCTTGGGCTGCGTAGCGGTGGATTACCCGGTCCGTCGCTACCCGCTTCCCCGACCACCTCTCTAGACCGCTTCCAGGTCCAACCCCAGGAGGAGTATGCCTCGCCGGGTATTGCCTTGGCCCGGTCCGCAGAGGAACCGTCCGCAGTCACGGAGGACGGCGGCGGAGAGTCGCACCGCCACGGCGGAGGCTTCCAGATGGTGCAGTGGGAATGGAGTTATGTACAGACGCCTTACGTTATCGCTATATGGATCCTGGTGGCCAGTGTCGCGAAAATCCGTAAGTGGACATCTGACCATATTTCTCTGAATGTACTGGCGTATAACCGGGTTACCAAGCAACCATTTGATCTTTGTGATATCCCGTAGTCTATAAAAGGTACTTTAGCAAACCTATAAATAGGACTATTACACATACAGGGCTGCCGTATATGCCCGAGATTTAATCTATTGACTATCGTAAACAATTTTAAACGTGTAGTTTTGATGTAACAGGAATGTCCAGCGACACTAAAGAGAAGTCCTTGTAGATGTATGGGTCAGCAAGGTATTTACAGGCTAGTTTTCCTTCACTTCTGAGCAGCCCCCTGCTACAGAGAGCTCTTTCAGTATGATACTAGTGTAGCTGATCGATGATGACAGTATGCCTGTCATTGACTTGGGGGGGAAGAAACTATTCTGCTTTAGACCTCTGAGACATGATGTTTGAAACTCTTTCATTTCAAACATCACTTCATTTTAATTTCTCTCATTCTCTTTCTCTATTCAATGCTTCATCCTCCCTTCACGTCACACTGGCCTCCCAGCCTACTGGCCTCCCAGTCCCATAAACCCAGCCCTACTGGCCTCCCAGTCCCAGATACCCAGCCCTACTGGCCTCCCAGCCCCACTGGCCTCCCAGCCCCAGATACCCAGCCCTACTGGACTCCCAGCCCCACTGGCCACCCAGCCCTACTGGCCTCCCAGCCCTACTGGCCTCCCAGCCCCAGATACCCAGCCCTACTGGACTCCCAGCCCCAGATACCCAGGCCTACTGGCCTCCCAGCCCCACTGGCCTCCCAGCCCCACTGGCCTCCCAGCCCACTGGCCTCCCAGCCCCAGATACCCAGGCCTACTGGCCTCCCAGCCCCACTGGCCTCCCAGCCCCACTGGCCTCCCAGCCCTACTGGCCTCCCAGCCCTACTGGCCTCCCAGCCCCAGATACCCAGGCCTACTGGCCTCCCAGCCCTACTGGCCTCCCAGCCCCACTGGCCTCCCAGCCCCACTGGCCTCCCAGCCCACTGGCCTCCCAGCCCCAGATACCCAGGCCTACTGGCCTCCCAGCCCTACTGGCCTCCCAGCCCCACTGGCCTCCCAGCCCCAGATACCCAGGCCTACTGGCCTCCCAGCCCCACTGGCCTCCCAGCCCCACTGGCCTCCCAGCCCTCCCAGCCACAGTGGCCCCTTTCCTAGAGAGAGAGTCATGACATGTTCACACCCTCAGACCCCCCCCCCCCACACACACACACACACATTCTGTGGACTCACTGAGGTCCAGTAACATGTTGAGTTGACTCTTACTGTGACCCTGACTCTCTGTCTAGCTATTGGACTCTCTGTGGACTCACTGAGGTCCAGTAACATGTTGACTTGACTCTTACTGTGACCCTGACTCTCTGTCTAGCTATTGGACTCTCTGTGGACTCGCTGGTTATGACCAGGGTTGGGTAGGTTACCTTCTATAATGTAACCCGTTACTAGTTACTAGTTACCTGTTCAAAATCAGTTGGATTACCCCAAACTCAGTAATGTAATCTGATTACATTCAGTTACTTTTAAATTACTTTTCCCTTTGAGAGGCATTAGATGAAGACAAGAAAATATATGTTACCATTTGAACGACATCTATTGCAGGGTAAATCCATGTTAAAGTTTACATAGCCGGCTATATATGGATGTTACATGTTACTTTATGGGATGGTTATGTAGGCTTCTACTAACCCATCGCTTTCTACTACATATAATAATAATAATACTACGATTTAATTATATCTTTACATTTAAAAACCAAAGTCTATCTGAATTCCAGTCATTACAATAAATGTTATACCCCTTTTATCTTCAAGAATAGGATTTATTGTTTGGTAAATTGTTTTACCTGAGCATAACCCCAAAACTAAGGATGTATTCGCCAGTCCTACGCCGTTGTTTATGATCGTGTTGTCTTGGAGGACTGATTGGGCTCGTTGATTCAAGTTGAAAAATAAATCCTGTGTTCATGGAATGGCTTTGAGCACTACTGAAAAGTGCTGTTTACATGTGATAAATAAATGGCATATGCTGCATTTGTTACAGGCCTATTGTTGACCTTTTTGTTGGTGACATTGTGATATGTTTTGGTAAAAAGCTGAGGGACGGGCCTGGAGAAATGTAACCACTCTCAGATTAATAGACAGAGATATGTATGTAAGGACTGACCATCCATGATATCAACATTATAGTTATAACCATGTTATGAGGCTATACAGGACTGACCATCCATGATATCAACATTTTAGTTATAACCATGTTATGAGGCTATACAGGACTGACCATCCATGACATCAACATTATAGTTATAACCATGTTATGAGGCTATACAGGACTGACCACCCATGATATCAACGTTATAGATATAACCATGTTATGAGGCTATACAGGACTGACCATCCATGATATCAACATTATAGTTAGAACCATGTTATGAGGTGATACAGGACTGACCATCCATGATATCAACATTATAGTTATAACCATGTTATGAGGCTATACATGACTGACCATCCATGACATCAACATTATAGTTATAACCATGTTATGAGGCTATACAGGACTGACCACCCATGATATCAACGTTATAGTTATAACCATGTTATGAGGCTATACAGGACTGACCATCCATGATATCAACATTATAGTTATAACCATGTTATGAGGCGATACAGGACTGACCATCCATGATATCAACATTATAGTTATAACCATGTTATGAGGCTATACAGGACTGACCATCCATGACATCAACATTATAGTTATAACCATGTTATGAGGCTATACAGGACTGACCACCCATGATATCAACGTTATAGTTATAACGATGTTATGAGGCTATACAGGACTGACCATCCATCATATCAACATTATAGTTATAACCATGTTATGGAGGTTATACAGGACTGACCATCCATCATATCAACATTATAGTTATAACCATGTTATGAGGCTATACAGGACTGACCACCCATGATATCAACATTATAGTTATAACCATGTTATGAGGCTATACAGGACTGACCATCCATGACATCAACATTATAGTTATAACCATGTTAGGAGGTGATACAGGACTGACCATCCACGATATCAACATTATAGTTATAACCATGTTATGAGGCTATACAGTGTTTGTTTACATTTACTTTGTTTACAAACATTGGAGTAAAACAAGCTTATATTTTGGGTTCTCATGGAGTTTGACATTTGAACTAAGCTCGAGGCATTTATTAGTTATATTCTTCAACAATCAATGGATATACATATATAATATGTGTATATATACACACAGTACCAGTCAAATGCTTGGACACACCTACTCATTCCAGGGTTTTTCTTTATTTTTACTATTTTCTACATTGTAGAATAATAGTGAAGACATCACAACTATGAAATAACACATATGGAATCATGTAGTAACCAAAAAAAGGTGTTAAACAAATCAAAATATATGTTATATTTGAGATTCTTCAAAGTAGCCACCCTTTGCCTTGATGACAGCTTTTGCACTGTCATGGGCATTCTGTCAACCAGCGGTCTGGTTGGTCTCTGACATCACAGCGGTCTCTGACATCACAGCAGGCTCTGACATCACAGCGGTCTCTGACATCACAGCGGTCTCTGACATCACAGCGGTCTCTGACATCATAGTGGTCTCTGACATCACAGCGCCTCTATCTTGTGGTCAGACTCACTCAGGTGGAACAAACTGAATCCTGAGCCTTTTTTCAATGCTGATTTGAATGTCATTGAAAAAACAGAGAAATGTCAAAGATATTTTTTTTCTTGCAAACATCCTTTTCTGAATTTAAAAGTAATCCTCGAAGTAATCATCTACTTTTTCAAAAGTTTCTGTAATTGGATTACATTATTTTTAGCTGGTAATGTAACTGATTGCAGTTACCATTTTTTGTGATCAATTACATGTAATCCGTTACTCCGATTACAGTACTACTGTACTTGTTGCCTGGCTACCCATCCACACTGTATGAAGGCATCAATAGAGCAGCGAAATCAATTCAGGCTGTACCTGTACCAATACTACTACCATCTCTACTGTACCTGTACCAATACTACTACCATCTCTACTGTACCAATACTACTACCATCTCTACTGTACCAATACTACTACCATCTCTACTGTACCTGTACCAATACTACTACCATCTCTACTGTACCAATACTAATACCATCTCTACTGTACCAATACTACTACCATCTCTACTGTACCTGTACCAATACTACTACCATCTCTACTGTACCAATACTACTACCATCTCTACTGTACCAATACTACTACCATCTCTACTGTACCTGTACCAATACTACTACCATCTCTACTGTACCAATACTAATACCATCTCTACTGTACCAATACTACTACCATCTCTACTGTACCTGTACCAATACTACTACCATCTCTACTGTACCAATACTACTACCATCTCTACTGTACCAATACTACTACCATCTCTACTGTACCTGTACCAATACTACTACCATCTCTACTGTACCAATACTACTACCATCTCTACTGTACCAATACTACTACCATCTCTACTGTACCAATACTACTACCATCTCTACTGAACCAATTCTACTACCATCTCTACTGTACCAATACTACTACCATCTCTACTGTACCAATACTACTACCATCTCTACTGTACCAATACTACTACCATCTCTACTCACCCTTCTACAGTACACTGACCCAGTGACGACAACAAGAATGTGACCTCAGGGACAGAAGGGGCTCACTAAGGGACCACAGTATGACACTTGACATCACATACTGACAGAGAGAGAGAGAGAGAGTGACTTACTGACGTAACACAGAGAGAGAGAGAGAGAGAGAGAGAGAGAGAGAGAGAGAGGTTGACTTACTGACATAACACACAGAGAGAGAGAAACTTCTTATTCAAATCAAATAAAACATTATTAGTCACATGCGCCGAATACAACAGGTGTAGACCCTTACAGTGAAATGCTGAATACAACAGGTGTTGTAGACCTTACAGTGAAATGCTGAATACAACAGGTGTAGTAGACCTTACAGTGAAATGCTGAATACAACAGGTGTAGTAGACCTTACAGTGAAATGCTGAATACAACAGGTGTAGACCTTTACAGTGAAATGCTGAATACAACAGGTGTTGTAGACCTTACAGTGAAATGCTGAATACAACAGGTGTAGTAGACCTTACAGTGAAATGCTGAATACAACAGGTGTAGTAGACCTCACAGTGAAATGCTGAATACAACAGGCGTAGTAGACCTTACAGTGAAATGCTGAATACAACAGGTGTAGTAGACCTTACAGTGAAATGCTGAATACAACAGGTGTAGACCTCACAGTGAAATGCTGAATACAACAGGTGTAGACCTCACAGTGAAATGCTGAATACAACAGGTGTAGACCTTTACAGTGAAATGCTGAATACAACAGGTGTAGTAGACCTTACAGTGAAATGCTGAATACAACAGGTGTAGTAGACCTTACAGTGAAATGCTGAATACAACAGGTGTAGTAGACCTTACAGTGAAATGCTGAATACAACAGGTGTAGTAGACCTTACAGTGAAATGCTGAATACAACAGGTGTAGTAGACCTTACAGTGAAATGCTGAATACAACAGGTGTAGACCTCACAGTGAAATGCTGAATACAACAGGTGTAGTAGACCTTACAGTGAAATGCTGAATACAACAGGTGTAGACCTTTACAGTGAAATGCTTACTAACAAGCCCTTAACCAACAATGCAGTTTTAATAAAATACCTAAAAAAAAAAGTAAGAGATAAGAATAACAAATAATTAAAGAGCAGCAGTAAGGCGGTTGCCTTACTGACCTCACAAGCAGGTGCTAAAATATGAAATAAGTATTGAATTGATGGCACCAGACTGTCCCCACCTGCCCGACTGTCCCCACCTGCCCGACTGTCCCCCATCTGCCCGACTGTCCCCATCTGCCCGACTGTCCCCATCTGCCCGACTGTCCCCATCTGCCCGACTGTCCCCATCTGCCCGACTGTCCCCCACCTGCCCGACTGTCCCCATCTGTCCGACTGTCCCCCACCTGTCCGACTGTCCCCCATCTGCCCAACTGTCCCCCACCTGCCCGACTGTCCCCATCTGTCCGACTGTCCCCATCTGCCCAACTCTCCCCCATCTGCCCAACAGTCCCCCACTAGCAGCTTCTTCGATATGTCACCTCTCTCTCTCTGTCCCTCTATCCTCTCTCTCTGTCCCTCTATCCTCTCTCTCTGTTCCTCTATCCTCTCTCTCTGTCCCTCTATCCTCTCACTCTGTCCCTCTATCCTCTCTCTCTGTCCCTCTATCCTCTCTCTCTGTCCCTCTATTCTTTCTCTCTCTGTCACTTTCACAATGTCCTCCAATCTGCTCAATGCAGCCCAGCGGTCTGGAACTTTCCTTCTCTCTCCCTGCAGTGTTTCTCCCTCTCTCTCCCTGCAGTGTTTCTCCCTCTCTCTCCCTGCATTGGTTCTCCCTCTCTCTCCCTGCAGTGGTTCTCCCTCTCTCTCCCTGCAGTGGTTCTCCCTCTCTCTCCCTGCAGTGGTTCTCCCTCTCTCTCCCTGCAGTGGTTCTTCCTCTCTCTCCCTGCAGTGGTTCTCCCTCTCTCTCCCTGCAGTGGTTCTCCCTCTCTCTCCCTGCAGTGGTTCTCCCTCTCTCTCCCTGCAGTGTTTCTCCCTCTCTCTCCCTGCAGTGTTTCTCCCTCTCTCTCTCTCTGTCTGTGTGTGTGTGTGTGTGTGTGTGTGTGTGTGTGTGTGTGTGTGTGTGTGTGTGTGTGTGTGTGTGTGTGTGTGTCACCAGCTCACTCAGTCTTCTTACAGAAGCTCTCAGAAGAAGAGATGTGCTTCAGTCTTTCTACATCTATTTCAGCAGCAGAGACTGGTCCCGAATGGCTCCCTATTCCCTTTATAGTGCACTGCTATAGACCAGGGTTCAGGTGGTTAAACACAGGGCACTGCTTTAGACCAGGGTCCAGAGGGTTAAACACAGGGCACTGCTTTAGACCAGGGTCCAGAGGGTTAAACACAGTGCACTGCTTTAGACCAGGGTCCAGAGGGTTAAACACAGGGCACTGCTTTAGACCAGGGTCCAGAGGGTTAAACACAGGGCACTGCTTTAGACCAGGGTCCAAATCAGGACTAGAGAGTCATTTGGGTCATACATAGCCTTCTAGGTCTATTGATTAACAGTGAAAGGTTCTGGTGATGTGGAGAACCTTCTAGGTCTTTTGATAAGCAGTGAAAGACTCTGGTGATGTGGAGAGAGAGAGAGAGAGAGAGAGAGAGATGAGTCCTCAGAATCACATTATGTTTAAGCACCTGGACGATGTGAGATGTTCTCCTGAACGCCAGCTTCTAATGCAGAAAGACATTTGGTGGTGTGCCTTATATAGTGCTCTACTTTTGACAAGAAATGGTCCCCTATATATAGGGAATAGGGTGCCATTTGGGATATACCCTGTGAGATGCTGTCCTGAATAGCAGCTCCTAAATACATCAAGGTGTTTATGTAATGACAGAGGGTGTGGGTGGATGTTCTCTACAGTGAGGTGCTGTCCGCCAAAAACACCTACGGTGGTGCTTACTGTGCATTATGGGACCTGGTCAAGTGTAGTGCATTATGGGACCTGGTCAAGTGTAGTGCATTATGGGACCTGGTTAAATGTAGTGCATTATGGGACCTGGTCAAATGTAGTGCATTATGGGACCTGGTTAAATGTAGTGCATTATGGGACCTGGTCAAATGTAGTGCATTATGGGACCTGGTCAAATGTAGTGCATTATGGGACCTGGTCAAATGTAGTGCATTATGGGACCTGGTCAAATGTAGTGCATTATGGGACCTGGTCAAATGTAGTGCATTATGGGACCTGGTCAAATGTAGTGCACTATTTATTTAAAAATGATTATTTTCAATGACGGCCTAGGAACGGTGGGTTAACTTCCTTGTTCAGGGGGCAGAATGACAGATTTGTACCTTGTCAGCTCGGGGATTTGATCTTGCAACCTTTCGGTTACTAGTCCAACGCGCTAACCACTAGGCTACCTGCCGCCCCTCCACTCTAACCACTAGGCTACCTGCCGCCCCTCCACTCTAACCACTAGGCTACCTGCCGCCCCTCCACTCTAACCACTAGGCTACCTGCCGCCCCTCCACTCTAACCACTAGGCTACCTGCCGTCCCTTCACTCTAACCACTAGGCTACCTGCCGCCCCTCCACTCCACTCTAACCACTAGGCTACTTGCCGTCCCTCCACTCTAACCACTAGGCTACTTGCCGTCCCTCCACTCTAACCCCTAGGCTACCTGCCGCCCCTCCACTCTAACCACTAGGCTACCTGCCGCCCCTCCACTCTAACCACTAGGCTACCTGCCGCCCCTCCACTCTAACCACTAGGCTACTTTCCGTCCCTCCACTCTAACCACTAGGCTACCTGCCTCCCCTCCACTCTAACCACTAGGCTACCTGCCGCCCCTCCACTCTAACCACTAGGCTACCTGCCGCCCCTCCACTCTAACCACTAGGCTACCTGCCGCCCCTCCACTCTAACCACTAGGCTACCTGCCGCCCCTCCACTCTAACCACTAGGCTACCTGCCGTCCCTCCACTCTAACCACTAGGCTACCTGCCGCCCCTCCACTCTAACCACTAGGCTACTTGCCGTCCCTCCACTCTAACCACTAGGCTACCTGCCTCCCCTCCACTCTAACCACTAGGCTACCTGCCGCCCCTCCACTCTAACCACTAGGCTACCTGCCGCCCCTCCACTCTAACCACTAGGCTACCTGCCGCCCCTCCACTCCACTCTAACCACTAGGCTACTTGCCGTCCCTCCACTCTAACCCCTAGGCTACTTGCCGCCCCTCCACTCTAACCACTAGGCTACCTGCCGCCCCTCCACTCTAACCACTAGGCTACCTGCCGCCCCTCCACTCTAACCACTAGGCTACCTGCCTCCACTCCACTCTAACCACTAGGCTACCTGCCTCCCCTCCACTCTAACCACTAGGCTACCTGCCGCCCCTCCACTCTAACCACTAGGCTACCTGCCGCCCCTCCACTCTAACCACTAGGCTACCTGCCGCCCCTCCACTCTAACCACTAGGCTACCTGCCGCCCCTCCACTCTAACCACTAGGCTACCTGCCGCCCCTCCACTCTAACCACTAGGCTACCTGCCGTCCCTCCACTCTAACCACTAGGCTACCTGCCGCCCCTCCACTCTAACCACTAGGCTACTTGCCGTCCCTCCACTCTAACCACTAGGCTACCTGCCTCCACTCCACTCTAACCACTAGGCTACCTGCCGCCCCTCCACTCTAACCACTAGCCTACCTGCCGCCCCTCCACTCTAACCACTAGGCTACCTGCCGTCCCTTCACTCTAACCACTAGGCTACCTGCCGCCCCTCCACTCCACTCTAACCACTAGGCTACTTGCCGTCCCTCCACTCTAACCCCTAGGCTACTTGCCGCCCCTCCACTCTAACCACTAGGCTACCTGCCGCCCCTCCACTCTAACCACTAGGCTACCTGCCGCCCCTCCACTCTAACCACTAGGCTACTTTCCGTCCCTCCACTCTAACCACTAGGCTACCTGCCTCCCCTCCACTCTAACCACTAGGCTACCTGCCGCCCCTCCACTCTAACCACTAGGCTACCTGCCGCCCCTCCACTCTAACCACTAGGCTACCTGCCGCCCCTCCACTCTAACCACTAGGCTACTTGCCGTCCCTCCACTCTAACCACTAGGCTACCTGCCTCCACTCCACTCTAACCACTAGGCTACCTGCCGCCCCTCCACTCTAACCACTAGGCTACCTGCCTCCACTCCACTCTAACCACTAGGCTACCTGCCGCCCCTCCACTCTAACCACTAGCCTACCTGCCGTCCCTCCACTCTAACCACTATAAAGAGAGAAGCTTGCCATTTGGGATGTAATCTGTAGTCAGGGTATTTGACCTTTTGGATGTCATTCTGACCTCATGTTGCCGTGGTTACCTCAGGAGGGCAGCTAATAGACAGTCGTGAATAGGGCACCTCAACAAAACCTAGGAGATTTGGCATGGGTCCTCAGATCCTCAAAAGGTTTTACAGCTGCACCATCGAGAGCATCCTGACTGGTTGCATCACTACCTGGTTTGGCAACTGTTCAGCCTCCGACCGCAAGGCGCTACAGAAGGTAGTGCGTACGGCCCAGTACATCACCGAGGTCAAGCTTCCTGCCATCCAGGACGTCTATACCAGGCGGTGTCAGAGGAAAGCCCTAAAAATTGTCAAAGCCTCCAGCCTCTAGACTGTTCTCTCACCTGGTCAGGTGTAGTGCATTATGGGACCTGGTCAGATGTATTCGGCACATGTGGTAAATAATATTTGATTTGATTTTAGTAAGAAGTTCTCTCTCTTCTCTCTCTCTACTCTCTGTCCCTCTATCCTCTCTCTCTCTCTTCTATCTCTCTCTACTCTCTGTCCCTCTATCCTCTCTCTTCTCTCTCTCTACTCTCTGTCCCTCTATCCTCTCTCTCTCTCTTCTATCTCTCTCTACTCTCTGTCCCTCTATCCTCTCTCTCTGTCCCTCTATCCTCTCTCTCTGTCCCTCTATCCTCTCTCTCTCTCTTCTGTCTCTCTCTACTCTCTGTCCCTCTATCCTCTCTCTCTGTCCCTCTATCTTCTGTCCCTCTATCCTCTCCCTCTATCCCTCTCTCCTCTCTCTCTATCTACTCTCTCTTCTGTCTCGCTCTACTCTCTCTCTGTCCCTCTATCCTCTCCCTCTATCCTCTCCCTCTATCCTCTCTGTCCTCTCTCTCGCCTCTCTCTCTGTCCCTCTATCCTCTCCCTCTCCTCTCTCTCTATCTACTCTCTCTCCCTCTATATTCTGTCTCTCTACTCGTCTATCTATCTTCTCTCTTTGCTTTCTCTCTCCCCCTCCCTCTCTTATCTTCTATCTCTCCCCCTCTCTTATCTTCTATCTCTCTTCCTCTATCTCTCTCTCTCGCCATGTCTATTTCTATCTCTCTATTCGTGTCTTCTCTCTCTCCTCTATTGGCATGATAAGTCAGTAAGTGACATTGCCAAAGAAAGGAGAACACAGAGAGAACACAGTGTAGTTAATTATAGTCCTCATTGACTCCTACATTATGCAGTTCTACCTTCCTCTGTTCGGCCTGTACCTGAATCAGTCTCTCTGGGGTTTAGCAGAGTGAATCAGTCTCTCTGGGGTTTAGCAGAGTGAATCAGTCTCTCTGGGGTTTAGCAGAGTGAATCAGTCTCTCTGGGGTTTAGCAGAGTGAATCAGTCTCTCTGGGGTTTAGCAGAGTGAATCAGTCTCTCTGGGGTTTTGCAGAGTGAATCAGTCTCTCTGGGGTTTAGCAGAGTGAATCAGTCTCTCTGGGGGTTTAGCAGAGTGAATAATTCTCTCTGGGGGTTTAGCAGAGTGAATCAGTCTCTCTGGGGGTTTAGCAGAGTGAATCAGTCTCTCTGGGGGTTTAGCAGAGTGAATCAGTCTCTCTGGGGGTTTAGCAGAGTGAATCAGTCTCTCTGGGGGTTTAGCAGAGTGAATCAGTCTCTCTGGGGGTTTAGCAGAGTGAATCAGTCTCTCAGGGGTTTAGCAGAGTGAATCAGTCTCTCTGGGGTTTAGCAGAGTGAATCAGTCTCTCTGGAGTTTAGCAGAGTGAATCAGTCTCTCTGGGGTTTAGCAGAGTGAATCAGTCTCTCTGGGGTTTAGCAGAGTGAATCAGTCTCTCTGGGGTTTAGCAGAGTGAATCAGTCTCTCTGGGGTTTAGCAGAGTGAATCAGTCTCTCTGGGGTTTAGCAGTTTTTCTCCACACTGCCATATAGTGGACCCCACACTGCCGTATAGTGGACCCCACACTGCCGTATAGTGGACCCCACACTGCCATATAGTGGACCCCACACTTCACAGCCATCTAGTGGACCCCACACTGCCATATAGTGGACCCCACACTCCACTGCCATATAGTGGACCCCACACTGCCATATAGTGGACCCCACACTGCCATATAGTGGACCCCACACTTCACTGCCATATAGTGGACCCCACACTTCACTGCCATATAGTGGACCCCACACTCCACTGCCATATAGTGGACCCCACACTCCACTGCCATATAGTGGACCCCACACTCCACTGCCATATAGTGGACCCCACACTCCACTGCCATATAGTGGACCCCACACTCCACTGCCATATAGTGGACCCCACACTTCACTGCCATATAGTGGACCCCACACTTCACAGCCATATAATGGACCCCACACCTCACTGCCATATAGTGAACTCCACACTCCACTGCCATATAGTGGACCCCACACTTCACTGCCATATAGTGGACCCCACACTCCACTGCCATATAATGGACCCCACACTCCACTGCCATATAATGGACCCCACACTTCACTGCCATATAGTGGACCCCACACTCCACTGCCATATAGTGGACCCCACACTCCACAGCCATATAGTGGACCCCACACTCCACAGCCATATAGTGGACCCCACACTTCACTGCCATATAATGGACCCCACACTTCACTGCCATATAATGGACCCCACACTCCACTGCCATATAATGGACCCCACACTCCACTGCCATATAGTGGACCCCACACTCCACTGCCATATAGTGGACCCCACACTCCACTGCCATATAGTGGACCCCACACTCCACTGCCATATAGTGGACCCCACACTCCACTGCCATATAGTGGACCCCACACTCCACTGCCATATAGTGGACCCCACACTCCACAGCCATATAGTGGACCCCACACTTCACTGCCATATAGTGGACCCCACACTCCACTGCCATATAATGGACCCCACACTCCACTGCCATATAGTGGACCCCACACTCCACTGCCATATAGTGGACCCCACACTCCACTGCCATATAGTGGACCCCACACTCCACTGCCATATAATGGACCCCACACTCCACTGCCATATAATGGACCCCACACTTCACTGCCATATAGTGGACCCCACACTCCACTGCCATATAGTGGACCCCACACTCCACAGCCATATTGTTCACCCCACACTCCACAGCCATATAGTGGACCCCACACTTCACTGCCATATAATGGACCCCACACTTCACTGCCATATAATGGACCCCACACTCCACTGCCATATAATGGACCCCACACTCCACTGCCATATAGTGGACCCCACACTCCACTGCCATATAGTGGACCCCACACTCCACTGCCATATAGTGGACCCCACACTCCACTGCCATATAGTGGACCCCACACTCCACTGCCATATAGTGGACCCCACACTTCACTGCCATATAGTGGACCCCACACTTCACAGCCATATAATGGACCCCACACCTCACTGCCATATAGTGGACTCCACACTCCACTGCCATATAGTGGACCCCACACTCCACTGCCATATAGTGGACCCCACACTTCACTGCAGTATAGAGCTGATCAGTGTATTAGAGGAGGAGGGGGAAGTAGTATAGAGCTGATCAGTGTATTAGAGGAGGAGGGGGCAGCAGTATAGAGCTGATCAGTGTATTAGAGGAGGAGGGGGCAGCAGTATAGAGCTGATCAGTGTATTAGAGGAGGAGGGGGCAGCAGTATAGAGCTGATCAGTGTATTAGAGGAGGAGGGGGCAGCAGTATAGAGCTGATCAGTGTATTAGAGGAGGAGGGGGCAGCAGTATAGAGCTGATCAGTGTATTAGAGGAGGAGGGGGCAGCAGTATAGAGCTGATCACTGTATTAGAGGAGGAGGGGGCAGCAGTATAGAGCTGATTAGTGTATTAGAGGAGGAGGGGCAGCAGTATAGAGCTGATCAGTGTATTAGAGGAGGAGGGGGCAGCAGTATAGAGCTGATCAGTGTATTAGAGGAGGAGGGGGCAGCAGTATAGAGCTGATCAGTGTATTAGAGGAGGAGGGGCAGCAGTATAGAGCTGATCAGTGTATTAGAGGAGGAGGGGGCAGCAGTATAGAGCTGATCAGTGTATTAGAGGAGGAGGGGGCAGCAGTATAGAGCTGATCAGTGTATTAGAGGAGGAGGGGGCAGCAGTATAGAGCTGATTAGTGTATTAGAGGAGGAGGGGGCAGCAGTATAGAGCTGATCAGTGTATTGGAGGAGGCAGCAGTATAGAGCTGATCAGTGTATTAGAGGAGGAGGGGGCAGCAGTATAGAGCTGATCTGTGTATTAGAGGAGGAGGGGGCAGCAGTATAGAGCTGAGCAGTGTATTAGAGGAGGAGGGGGCAGCAGTATAGAGCTGATTAGTGTATTAGAGGAGGAGGGGCAGCAGTATATAGCTGATCAGTGTATTAGAGGAAGAGGGGGCAGCAGTATAGAGCTGATCAGTGTATTAGAGGAGGAGGGGGCAGCAGTATAGAGCTGATCAGTGTATTAGAGGAGGAGGGGGCAGCAGTATAGAGCTGATCAGTGTATTAGAGGAGGAGGGGGCAGCAGTATAGAGCTGATCAGTGTATTAGAGAAGGAGGGGGCAGCAGTATAGAGCTGATCAGTGTATTAGAGGAGGAGGGGGCAGCAGTATAGAGCTGATCAGTGTATTAGAGGAGGAGGGGGCAGCAGTATAGAGCTGATCAGTGTATTAGAGGAGGAGGGGGCAGCAGTATAGAGCTGATCACTGTATTAGAGGAGGAGGGGGCAGCAGTATAGAGCTGATCACTGTATTAGAGGAGGAGGGGGCAGCAGTATAGAGCTGATCACTGTATTAGAGGAGGAGGGGGCAGCAGTATAGAGCTGATCAGTGTATTAGAGGAGGAGGGGGCAGCAGTATAGAGCTGATCAGTGTATTAGAGGAGGAGGGGGCAGCATTATAGAGCTGATCAGTGTATTAGAGGAGGAGGGGGCAGCAGTATAGAGCTGATCAGTGTATTAGAGGAGGAGGGGGCAGCAGTATAGAGCTGATCAGTGTATTAGAGGAGGAGGGGGCAGCAGTATAGAGCTGATCAGTGTATTAGAGGAGGAGGGGGCAGCAGTATAGAGCTGATCAGTGTATTAGAGGAGGAGGGGCAGCAGTATAGAGCTGATCAGTGTATTAGAGGAGGAGGGGGCAGCAGTATAGAGCTGATCAGTGTATTAGAGGAGGAGGGGGCAGCAGTATAGAGCTGATCAGTGTATTAGAGGAGGAGGGGGCAGCAGTATAGAGCTGATTAGTGTATTAGAGGAGGAGGGGGCAGCAGTATAGAGCTGATCAGTGTATTGG
>NC_059452.1:53287304-53354804 GCF_905237065.1 Salmo salar | reverse complement strand
TACTGTAGCTGATGTGATAGGGTTGACAGTGCTGATGGAACAAGACAACAGACTGATAACTGATATACTGTAGCTGATGTGATAGTGTTGACAGTGCTGATGGCGGAAAAAACCTACAATATCTTCGGAAAGTATTCAGACCCCTTGACTTTTTCTACATTTTGTTATGTTACAGCCTTATTCTAAAATTGATACAATATTTTTTTTAAATCATCCATCTACACACAATACCCCACAATGACATCACAGTACCCCGTAATGACATCACAATACTCCATAATGACATCACAATACCCCATAATGACATCACAATACCCCATAATGACAAAACGAAAACATGTTTTTAGAAATGTTTGCAAATGTATTAAAAATACAAATCTGAAATACCTTATTTATGGTGCATCCTGTTTCCATTGATCCTTCTTGAGAGCCTGGTACTATCTGATGGGATTATACTGGGCCTGGTACTATCTGATGGGATTCTACTGGGCCTGGTACTATCTGATGTGATTCTACTGGGCCTGGTACTATCTGATGGGATTCTGCTGGGCCTGGTACTATCTGATGGGATTATACTGGGCCTGGTACTATCTGATGGGATTCTACTGGGCCTGGTCCTATCTAATGCAATCCTGCTGGGCCTGGTACTATCTGATGTGATTCTGCTGGGCCTGGTACTATCTGATGGGATTCTACTGGGCCTGGTACTATCTGATGGGATTCTACTGGGCCTGGTACTATCTGATGTGATTCTACTGTGTTCCTCTCCTCTCTCCTGTCCTCTCCTCTCTCCTCTCTCCTCTCACCTTTCCTCTCTTCTCCTGTCCTCTCTCCTCTCCTTATCTCTCCTTTCCTCTCCTGTCCTCTCCTCTCCTGTCCTCTCCTTATCTCTCCTCTCTCCTCTTCTGTCCCCTCCTCCCCTGTCCTCTCCTCGCTCCTCTCCTGTCCTCTCCTCTCTCCTCTCCTGTCCTCTCCTCTCTCCTCTCCTGTCCTCTCCTTCTCTCCTCTCCTCTCTCCTGTCCCCTCCTCTCCTGTCCTCTCCTCTCTCCTTTCCTCTCCTGTCCTCTCTCCTGTCCTCTAATCTCTCCTTTCCTCTCCTGTCCGCTCTCCTCCTCTCCTTACCTCTCCTCTCTCCTCCCCTTACCTCGCCTCTCTCCTCTCCTGTCCTTTCCTCTCCTCCCTCCTGTCCCCTCTCCTCTCTCCTTTCCTCTCCTGTCCTCTCTCCTTGGTCCTCTCCTTTCCTCTCCTTTCTCCTCTCCTTTCGTCTCCTCTCCAGTGTTCCACTTCTCCCAGCGGTTCACCACGGTGGTTCCAGAGAGCTGTATGTTGATCTTACTGGGCCTGGTACTGGGTGGCATAGTACTGCTGACCAGTAAGAAACAGCTGTACCAACTAGAGCCTGGCCTCTTCTTCCTCTTCCTCCTGCCCACCATCGTCGGTAGGTGGATCTCAACTGCATTTCCCTTGATTCCTCACAAGTTAGCAGGTCATTGTCCCGTGTACTCTGTATCCTGTGCATATGACAGATAATTATTTGATTTGATTTAGGTGACGCCGGGTATTTCATGCCCGCGAGGCTCTTCTTTGACAACCTGGGAGCCATCCTACTGTATGCTGTGGTGGGAACTCTCTGGAACGCATTCTGTACCGGCTTCTGCCTCTACGGGGTTAAATTTATGGGGATCATAGGTGAGTCGAGCCGCCTGGGGGGTCAGAGGTGAGTCGAGCCGCCTGGGGGGTCAGAGGTGAGTCGAGCCGCCTGGGGGGTCAGAGGTGAGTCGAGCCGCCTGGGGGGGTCAGAGGTGAGTCGAGCCTCCTGGCGGGGTCAGAGGTGAGTCGAGCCGCCTGGGGGGGTCAGAGGTGAGTCGAGCCGCCTGGGGGGTCAGAGGTGAGTCGAGCCGCCTGGGGGGGTCAGAGGTGAGTCGAGCCGCCTGGGGGGGTCAGAGGTGAGTCGAGCCTCCTGGGGGGGTCAGAGGTGAGTCAAGCCGCCTGGGGGGGTCAGAGCAGAGTCAAACCGCCTGGGGGGTCAGAGGTGAGTCAAGCCGCTGGGGGTCAGAGGTGAGTCGAGCTGTTACCTCCATCCATCCCTCCCACTATTTGGGAAACTTTGGCACATTTGTTGTTGTCTGAGTGAGAGAAATGCTGTAAACCGAGAGACGTCTATGTGTCCTGAAAGAAGAGATGTTGAGGATTAGATGAAATGCTGCTTTGATGTCGTACAAAGCCAACGACCTGTCAGTCCAAATGTCCACTTCACATTTCAGCCTGCTGCACTTTGAAAACTCACGTCTCTTTACAGTGTCAACGTTTATGATCGTTACGTTTGATCTGCTGTTACGAGGATGCCATGTGTGATAGCCTGGGTTGTCCAGAACAGGAAATGACCCGCCGAACGTGCACTTGAATGCACTCAGTCTTGTGAGCGGAAACTTGAACGTTGTGAGAATTTTGTGTAACTTCCTGCACGCAATTACAGTAACCAATAGGCTGTACCCTTACAGTTTTAGACAGTAGCCAATAGGCTGAACCCTTACAGTTTTAGACAGTAGCCAATAGGCTGTACCCTTACAGTTTTAGACAGTAGCCAATAGACTGAACCCTGACAGTTTTAGACAGTAGCCAATAGGCTTACAGTTTTAGACAGTAGCCAATAGGCTGAACCCTGACAGTTTTAGACAGTAGCCAATAGGCTGAACCCTTACACTTACAGAACCAATAGGCTGAACCCTTACAGTTTAGACAGTAGCAAATAGGCTGAACCCTTACAGTTTTAGACAGTAGCCAATAGGCTGAACCCTTACAGTTATAGACAGTAACCAATAGGCTGAACCCTGACAGTTTTAGACAGTAGCCAATAGGCTGTACCCTGACAGTTTCAGTAGCCAATAGGCTGAACCCTGACAGTTTTAGACAGTAGCCACTAGGCTTACAGTTTTAGACAGTAGCCAATAGGCTGAACCCTGACAGTTTTAGACAGTAGCCAATAGGCTGAACCCTTACAGTTTTAGACAGTAGCCAATAGGCTGAACCCTTACAGTTTAGACCGTAGCCAATAGGCTGAACCCTGACAGTTTCAGTAGCCAATAGGCTGAACCCTTACAGTTTTAGACAGTAGCCAATAGGCTGAACCCTGACAGTTTGACAGTAGCCAATAGGCTGAACCCTGACAGTTTTAACAGTAGCCAATAGGCTGAACCCTGACAGTTTTAGACAGTAGCCAATAGGCTGAACCCTGACAGTTTCAGTAGCCAATAGGCTGAACCCTGACAGTTTTAGACAGTAGCCAATAGGCTGAACCCTGACAGTTTTAGACAGTAGCCAATAGGCTGAACCCTGACAGTTTTAGACAGTAGCCAATAGGCTGAACCCTGACAGTTTTAGACAGTAGCCAATAGGCTGAACCCTGACAGTTTTAGACAGTAGCCAATAGGCTGAACCCTGACAGTTTTAGACAGTAGCCAATAGGCTGAACCCTGACAGTTTTAGACAGTAGCCAATAGGCTGAACCCTGACAGTTTTAGACAGTAGCCAATAGGCTGAACCCTGACAGTTTTAGACAGTAGCCAATAGGCTGAACCCTGACAGTTTTAGACAGTAGCCAATAGGCTGAACCCTGACAGTTTTAGACAGTAGCCAATAGGCTGAACCCTGACAGTTTTAGACAGTAGCCAATAGGCTGAACCCTGACAGTTTTAGACAGTAGCCAATAGGCTGAACCCTGACAGTTTTAGACAGTAGCCAATAGGCTGAACCCTGACAGTTTTAGACAGTAGCCAATAGGCTGAACCCTTACAGTTTTAGACAGTAGCCAATAGGCTGAACCCTGACAGTTTTAGACAGTAGCCAATAGGCTGAACCCTGACAGTTTTAGACAGTAGCCAATAGGCTGAACCCTGACAGTTTTAGACAGTAGCCAATAGGCTGAACCCTGACAGTTTTAGACAGTAGCCAATAGGCTGAACCCTGACAGTTTTAGA
Source organism: Salmo salar (assembly GCF_905237065.1). Lineage (NCBI taxonomy): Eukaryota > Metazoa > Chordata > Actinopteri > Salmoniformes > Salmonidae > Salmo > Salmo salar. The sequence continues at coordinate 53,350,827 of NC_059452.1, read as the reverse complement.
CAGTAGCCAATAGGCTGAACCCTTACAGTTTTAGACAGTAGCCAATAGGCTGAACCCTGACAGTTTTAACAGTAGCCAATAGGCTGAACCCTTACAGTTTTAGACAGTAGCCAATAGGCTGAACCCTGACAGTTTTAGACAGTAGCCAATAGGCTGAACCCTGACAGTTTTAGACAGTAGCCAATAGGCTGAACCCTTACAGTTTTAGACAGTAGCCAATAGGCTGAACCCTGACAGTTTTAGACAGTAGCCAATAGGCTGAACCCTGACAGTTTACAGTAGCCAATAGGCTGAACCCTTACAGTTTTAGACAGTAGCCAATAGGCTGAACCCTTACAGTTTTAGACAGTAGCCAATAGGCTGAACCCTGACAGTTTTAGACAGTAGCCAATAGGCTGAACCCTTACAGTTTTAGACAGTAGCCAATAGGCTGAACCCTGACAGTTTTAGACAGTAGCCAATAGGCTGAACCCTGACAGTTTTAGACAGTAGCCAATAGGCTGAACCCTTACAGTTTTAGACAGTAGCCAATAGGCTGAACCCTGACAGTTTTAGACAGTAGCCAATAGGCTGAACCCTTACAGTTTTAGACAGTAGCCAATAGGCTGAACCCTGACAGTTTTAGACAGTAGCCAATAGGCTGAACCCTTACAGTTTTAGACAGTAGCCAATAGGCTGAACCCTGACAGTTTTAGACAGTAGCCAATAGGCTGAACCCTGACAGTTTTAGACAGTAGCCAATAGGCTGAACCCTGACAGTTTTAGACAGTAGCCAATAGGCTGAACCCTGACAGTTTTAGACAGTAGCCAATAGGCTGAACCCTGACAGTTTTAGACAGTAGCCAATAGGCTGAACCCTTACAGTTTAGACAGTAGCAAATAGGCTGAACCCTGACAGTTTTAGACAGTAGCCAATAGGCTGAACCCTTACAGTTTTAGACAGTAGCCAATAGGCTGAACCCTTACAGTTTTAGACAGTAGCCAATAGGCTGAACCCTTACAGTTTTAGACAGTAGCCAATAGGCTGAACCCTTACAGTTTTAGACAGTAGCCAATAGGCTGAACCCTGACAGTTTAACAGTAGCCAATAGGCTGAACCCTGACAGTTTTAGACAGTAGCCAATAGGCTGAACCCTGACAGTTTTAGACAGTAGCCAATAGGCTGAACCCTTACAGTTTTAGACAGTAGCCAATAGGCTGAACCCTGACAGTTTTAGACAGTAGCCAATAGGCTGAACCCTGACAGTTTTAGACAGTAGCCAATAGGCTGAACCCTGACAGTTTTAGACAGTAGCCAATAGGCTGAACCCTGACAGTTTTAGACAGTAGCCAATAGGCTGAACCCTGACAGTTTTAGACAGTAGCCAATAGGCTGAACCCTGACAGTTTTAGACAGTAGCCAATAGGCTGAACCCTTACAGTTTTAGACAGTAGCCAATAGGCTGAACCCTGACAGTTTTAGACAGTAGCCAATAGGCTGAACCCTGACAGTTTTAGACAGTAGCCAATAGGCTGAACCCTGACAGTTTTAGACAGTAGCCAATAGGCTGAACCCTTACAGTTTTAGACAGTAGCCAATAGGCTGAACCCTGACAGTTTTAGACAGTAGCCAATAGGCTGAACCCTGACAGTTTTAGACAGTAGCCAATAGGCTGAACCCTGACAGTTTTAGACAGTAGCCAATAGGCTGAACCCTGACAGTTTTAGACAGTAGCCAATAGGCTGAACCCTGACAGTTTTAGACAGTAGCCAATAGGCTGAACCCTGACAGTTTTAGACAGTAGCCAATAGGCTGAACCCTGACAGTTTTAGACAGTAGCCAATAGGCTGAACCCTGACAGTTTTAGACAGTAGCCAATAGGCTGAACCCTTACAGTTTTAGACAGTAGCCAATAGGCTGAACCCTGACAGTTTTAGACAGTAGCCAATAGGCTGAACCCTGACAGTTTTAGACAGTAGCCAATAGGCTGAACCCTGACAGTTTTAGACAGTAACCAATAGGCTGAACCCTTACAGTTTAGACAGTAGCCAATAGGCTGAACCCTGACAGTTTTAGACAGTAGCCAATAGGGCTCTACAGTTTTAGACAGTAGCCAATAGGCTGAACCCTGACAGTTTTAGACAGTAGCCAATAGGCTGAACCCTTACAGTTTTAGACAGTAGCCAATAGGCTGAACCCTGACAGTTTAGACAGTAGCCAATAGGCTGAACCCTGACAGTTTTAGACAGTAGCCAATAGGCTGAACCCTGACAGTTTTAGACAGTAGCCAATAGGCTGAACCCTGACAGTTTTAGACAGTAGCCAATAGGCTGAACCCTGACAGTTTTAGACAGTAGCCAATAGGCTGAACCCTGACAGTTTTAGACAGTAGCCAATAGGCTGAACCCTGACAGTTTCAGTAGCCAATAGGCTGAACCCTGACAGTTTTAGACAGTAGCCAATAGGCTGAACCCTACAGTTTTAGACAGTAGCCAATAGGCTGAACCCTGACAGTTTTAGACAGTAGCCAATAGGCTGAACCCTGACAGTTTTAGACAGTAGCCAATAGGCTGAACCCTGACAGTTTTAGACAGTAGCCAATAGGCTGAACCCTGACAGTTTAGACAGTAGCCAATAGGCTGAACCCTTACAGTTTTAGACAGTAGCCAATAGGCTGAACCCTGACAGTTTTAGACAGTAGCCAATAGGCTGAACCCTTACAGTTTTAGACAGTAGCCAATAGGCTGAACCCTTACAGTGTTAGACAGTAGCCAATAGGCTGAACCCTGACAGTTTTAGACAGTAGCCAATAGGCTGAACCCTGACAGTTTTAGACAGTAGCCAATAGGCTGAACCCTGACAGTTTTAGACAGTAGCCAATAGGCTGAACCCTGACAGTTTTAACAGTAGCCAATAGGCTGAACCCTTACAGTTTTAGACAGTAGCCAATAGGCTGAACCCTGACAGTTTTAGACAGTAGCCAATAGGCTGACCCTTACAGTTTAGACAGTAGCAAATAGGCTGAACCCTTACAGTTTTAGACAGTAGCCAATAGGCTGAACCCTTACAGTTATAGACAGTAGCCAATAGGCTGAACCCTGACAGTTTTAGACAGTAGCCAATAGGCTGTACCCTGACAGTTTCAGTAGCCAATAGGCTGAACCCTGACAGTTTTAGACAGTAGCCAATAGGCTTACAGTTTTAGACAGTAGCCAATAGGCTGAACCCTGACAGTTTTAGACAGTAGCCAATAGGCTGAACCCTTACAGTTTTAGACAGTAGCCAATAGGCTGAACCCTTACAGTTTTAGACAGTAGCCAATAGGCTGAACCCTTACAGTTTGACAGTAGCCAATAGGCTGAACCCTTACAGTGTTAGACAGTAGCCAATAGGCTGAACCCTGACAGTTTCAGTAGCCAATAGGCTGAACCCTGACAGTTTTAGACAGTAGCCAATAGGCTGAACCCTGACAGTTTCAGTAGCCAATAGGCTGAACCCTGACAGTTTTGACAGTAGCCAATAGGCTGAACCCTTACAGTTTTAGACAGTAGCCAATAGGCTGAACCCTGACAGTTTTAGACAGTAGCCAATAGGCTGAACCCTTACAGTTTTAGACAGTAGCCAATAGGCTGAACCCTTACAGTTTTAGACAGTAGCCAATAGGCTGAACCCTGACAGTTTCAGTAGCCAATAGGCTGAACCCTTACAGTTTTAGACAGTAGCCAATAGGCTGAACCCTGACAGTTTAGACAGTAGCCAATAGGCTGAACCCTTACAGTTTTAGACAGTAGCCAATAGAATGAACCCTTACAGTGTTAGACAGTAGCCAATAGGCTGAACCCTGACAGTTTCAGTAGCCAATAGGCTGAACCCTGACAGTTTTAGACAGTAGCCAATAGGCTGAACCCTGACAGTTTTAGACAGTAGCCAATAGGCTGAACCCTGACAGTTTTAGACAGTAGCCAATAGGCTGAACCCTTACAGTTTTAGACAGTAGCCAATAGGCTGAACCCTGACAGTTTTAGACAGTAGCCAATAGGCTGAACCCTGACAGTTTTAGACAGTAGCCAATAGGCTGAACCCTGACAGTTTTAGACAGTAGCCAATAGGCTGAACCCTTACAGTTTTAGACAGTAGCCAATAGGCTGAACCCTTACAGTTTTAGACAGTAGCCAATAGGCTGTACCCTGACAGTTTCAGTAGCCAATAGGCTGAACCCTGACAGTTTTAGACAGTAGCCAATAGGCTTACAGTTTTAGACAGTAGCCAATAGGCTGAACCCTGACAGTTTTAGACAGTAGCCAATAGGCTGAACCCTTACAGTTTTAGACAGTAGCCAATAGGCTGAACCCTTACAGTTTTAGACAGTAGCCAATAGGCTGAACCCTGACAGTTTGCAGTAGCCAATAGGCTGAACCCTTACAGTTTTAGACAGTAGCCAATAGGCTGAACCCTGACAGTTTACAGTAGCCAATAGGCTGAACCCTTACAGTTTTAGACAGTAGCCAATAGGCTGAACCCTTACAGTGTTAGACAGTAGCCAATAGGCTGAACCCTGACAGTTTCAGTAGCCAATAGGCTGAACCCTGACAGTTTTAGACAGTAGCCAATAGGCTGAACCCTGACAGTTTTAGACAGTAGCCAATAGGCTGAACCCTGACAGTTTTAGACAGTAGCCAATAGGCTGAACCCTTACAGTTTTAGACAGTAGCCAATAGGCTGAACCCTGACAGTTTTAGACAGTAGCCAATAGGCTTACAGTTTTAGACAGTAGCCAATAGGCTGAACCCTGACAGTTTTAGACAGTAGCCAATAGGCTGAACCCTGACAGTTTTAGACAGTAGCCAATAGGCTGAACCCTGACAGTTTTAGACAGTAGCCAATAGGCTGAACCCTGACAGTTTTAGACAGTAGCCAATAGGGCTCTACAGTTTTAGACAGTAGCCAATAGGCTGAACCCTGACAGTTTTAGACAGTAGCCAATAGGCTGAACCCTGACAGTTTTAGACAGTAGCCAATAGGCTGAACCCTGACAGTTTTAGACAGTAGCCAATAGGCTGAACCCTGACAGTTTTAGACAGTAGCCAATAGGCTGAACCCTTACAGTTTTAGACAGTAGCCAATAGGCTGAACCCTGACAGTTTCAGTAGCCAATAGGCTGAACCCTGACAGTTTTAGACAGTAGCCAATAGGCTGAACCCTACAGTTTTAGACAGTAGCCAATAGGCTGAACCCTGACAGTTTTAGACAGTAGCCAATAGGCTGAACCCTGACAGTTTTAGACAGTAGCCAATAGGCTGAACCCTGACAGTTTTAGACAGTAGCCAATAGGCTGAACCCTGACAGTTTTAGACAGTAGCCAATAGGCTGAACCCTGACAGTTTTAGACAGTAGCCAATAGGCTGAACCCTTACAGTTTTAGACAGTAGCCAATAGGCTGAACCCTTACAGTTTTAGACAGTAGCCAATAGGCTGAACCCTGACAGTTTTAGACAGTAGCCAATAGGCTGAACCCTTACAGTTTTAGACAGTAGCCAATAGGCTGAACCCTGACAGTTTTAGACAGTAGCCAATAGGCTGAACCCTGACAGTTTTAGACAGTAGCCAATAGGCTGAACCCTTACAGTTTTAGACAGTAGCCAATAGGCTGAACCCTGACAGTTTTAGACAGTAGCCAATAGGCTGAACCCTGACAGTTTTAGACAGTAGCCAATAGGCTGAACCCTTACAGTTTTAGACAGTAGCCAATAGGCTGAACCCTGACAGTTTTAGACAGTAGCCAATAGGCTGAACCCTGACAGTTTTAGACAGTAGCCAATAGGCTGAACCCTGACAGTTTTGACAGTAGCCAATAGGCTGAACCCTGACAGTTTTAGACAGTAGCCAATAGGCTGAACCCTTACAGTTTTAGACAGTAGCCAATAGGCTGAACCCTGACAGTTTTAGACAGTAGCCAATAGGCTGAACCCTGACAGTTTTAGACAGTAGCCAATAGGCTGAACCCTGACAGTTTTAGACAGTAGCCAATAGGCTGAAACCCTGACAGTTTTAGACAGTAGCCAATAGGCTGAACCCTGACAGTTTTAGACAGTAGCCAATAGGCTGAACCCTGACAGTTTTAGACAGTAGCCAATAGGCTGAACCCTGACAGTTTTAGACAGTAGCCAATAGGCTGAACCCTGACAGTTTTAGACAGTAGCCAATAGGCTGAACCCTGACAGTTTTAGACAGTAGCCAATAGGCTGAACCCTGACAGTTTTAGACAGTAGCCAATAGGCTGAACCCTTACAGTTTTAGACAGTAGCCAATAGGCTGAACCCTTACAGTTTTAGACAGTAGCCAATAGGCTGAACCCTGACAGTTTTAGACAGTAGCCAATAGGCTGAACCCTTACAGTTTTAGACAGTAGCCAATAGGCTGAACCCTTACAGTTATAGACAGTAACCAATAGGCTGAACCCTGACAGTTTTAGACAGTAGCCAATAGGCTGTACCCTGACAGTTTCAGTAGCCAATAGGCTGAACCCTGACAGTTTTAGACAGTAGCCACTAGGTTTACAGTTTTAGACAGTAGCCAATAGGCTGAACCCTGACAGTTTTAGACAGTAGCCAATAGGCTGAACCCTTACAGTTTTAGACAGTAGCCAATAGGCTGAACCCTTACAGTTTTAGACAGTAGCCAATAGGCTGAACCCTGACAGTTTCAGTAGCCAATAGGCTGAACCCTTACAGTTTAGACCGTAGCCAATAGGCTGAACCCTGACAGTTTCAGTAGCCAATAGGCTGAACCCTTACAGTTTTAGACAGTAGCCAATAGAATGAACCCTTACAGTGTTAGACAGTAGCCAATAGGCTGAACCCTGACAGTTTCAGTAGCCAATAGGCTGAACCCTGACAGTTTTAGACAGTAGCCAATAGGCTGAACCCTGACAGTTTCAGTAGCCAATAGGCTGAACCCTGACAGTTTCAGTAGCCAATAGGCTGAACCCTTACAGTTTTAGACAGTAGCCAATAGGCTGAACCCTGACAGTTTTAGACAGTAATCAATAGGCTGAACCCTGACAGTTTTAGACAGTAGCCAATAGGCTGAACCCTTACAGTTTTAGACAGTAGCCAACAGGCTGAACCCTGACAGTTTCAGTAGCCAATAGGCTGAACCCTTACAGTTTAGACCGTAGCCAATAGGCTGAACCCTGACAGTTTACAGTAGCCAATAGGCTGAACCCTGACAGTTTTAGACAGTAGCCAATAGGATGAACCCTTACAGTTTTAGACAGTAGCCAATAGGCTGAACCCTGACAGTTTGACAGTAGCCAATAGGCTGAACCCTGACAGTTTTAGACAGTAGCCAATAGGCTGAACCCTGACAGTTTTAGACAGTAGCCAATAGGCTGAACCCTGACAGTTTTAGACAGTAGCCAATAGGCTGAACCCTGACAGTTTTAGACAGTAGCCAATAGGCTGAACCCTGACAGTTTTAGACAGTAGCCAATAGGCTGAACCCTGACAGTTTTAGACAGTAGCCAATAGGCTGAACCCTTACAGTTTTAGACAGTAGCCAATAGAATGAACCCTTACAGTGTTAGACAGTAGCCAATAGGCTGAACCCTGACAGTTTCAGTAGCCAATAGGCTGAACCCTGACAGTTTTAGACAGTAGCCAATAGGCTGAACCCTGACAGTTTCAGTAGCCAATAGGCTGAACCCTGACAGTTTCAGTAGCCAATAGGCTGAACCCTTACAGTTTTAGACAGTAGCCAATAGGCTGAACCCTGACAGTTTTAGACAGTAACCAATAGGCTGAACCCTTACAGTTTTAGACAGTAGCCAATAGGCTGAACCCTGACAGTTTTAGACAGTAACCAATAGGCTGAACCCTGACAGTTTTAGACAGTAGCCAATAGGCTGTACCCTGACAGTTTCAGTAGCCAATAGGCTGAACCCTGACAGTTTTAGACAGTAGCCACTAGGCTTACAGTTTTAGACAGTAGCCAATAGGCTGAACCATGACAGTTTTAGACAGTAGCCAATAGGCTGAACCCTTACAGTTTTAGACAGTAGCCAATAGGCTGAACCCTTACAGTTTTAGACAGTAGCCAATAGGCTGAACCCTGACAGTTTCAGTAGCCAATAGGCTGAACCCTTACAGTTTAGACCGTAGCCAATAGGCTGAACCCTGACAGTTTCAGTAGCCAATAGGCTGAACCCTTACAGTTTTAGACAGTAGCCAATAGAATGAACCCTTACAGTGTTAGACAGTAGCCAATAGGCTGAACCCTGACAGTTTCAGTAGCCAATAGGCTGAACCCTGACAGTTTTAGACAGTAGCCAATAGGCTGAACCCTGACAGTTTCAGTAGCCAATAGGCTGAACCCTGACAGTTTCAGTAGCCAATAGGCTGAACCCTTACAGTTTTAGACAGTAGCCAATAGGCTGAACCCTTACAGTTTTAGACAGTAACCAATAGGCTGAACCCTTACAGTTTAGACAGTAGCAAATAGGCTGAACCCTTACAGTTTTAGACAGTAGCCAATAGGCTGAACCCTTACAGTTATAGACAGTAACCAATAGGCTGAACCCTGACAGTTTTAGACAGTAGCCAATAGGCTGTACACTGACAGTTTCAGTAGCCAATAGGCTGAACCCTGACAGTTTTAGACAGTAGCCAATAGGCTTACAGTTTTAGACAGTAGCCAATAGGCTGAACCCTGACAGTTTTAGACAGTAGCCAATAGGCTGAACCCTTACAGTTTTAGACAGTAGCCAATAGGCTGAACCCTTACAGTTTTAGACAGTAGCCAATAGGCTGAACCCTGACAGTTTCAGTAGCCAATAGGCTGAACCCTTACAGTTTTAGACAGTAGCCAATAGGCTGAACCCTGACAGTTTCAGTAGCCAATAGGCTGAACCCTGACAGTTTTAGACAGTAGCCAATAGGCTGAACCCTGACAGTTTCAGTAGCCAATAGGCTGAACCCTGACAGTTTCAGTAGCCAATAGGCTGAACCCTTACAGTTTTAGACAGTAGCCAATAGGCTGAACCCTGACAGTTTTAGACAGTAATCAATAGGCTGAACCCTGACAGTTTTAGACAGTAGCCAATAGGCTGAACCCTTACAGTTTTAGACAGTAGCCAATAGGCTGAACCCTGACAGTTTCAGTAGCCAATAGGCTGAACCCTTACAGTTTTAGACCGTAGCCAATAGGCTGAACCCTGACAGTTTCAGTAGCCAATAGGCTGAACCCTTACAGTTTTAGACAGTAGCCAATAGAATGAACCCTTACAGTGTTAGACAGTAGCCAATAGGCTGAACCCTGACAGTTTCAGTAGCCAATAGGCTGAACCCTGACAGTTTTAGACAGTAGCCAATAGGCTGAACCCTGACAGTTTTAGACAGTAATCAATAGGCTGAACCCTGACAGTTTCAGTAGCCAATAGGCTGAACCCTTACAGTTTTAGACAGTAGCCAATAGGCTGAACCCTGACAGTTTTAGACAGTAATCAATAGGCTGAACCCTTACAGTTTTAGACAGTAGCCAATAGGCTGAACCCTGACAGTTTTAGACAGTAGCCAATAGGCTGAACCCTGACAGTTATAGACAGTAGCCAATAGGCTGAACCCTGACAGTTTTAGACAGTAGCCAATAGGCTGAACCCTGACAGTTTCAGTAGCCAATAGGCTGAACCCTGACAGTTTTAGACAGTAGCCAATAGGCTTACAGTTTTAGACAGTAGCCAATAGGCTGAACCCTGACAGTTTTAGACAGTAGCCAATAGGCTGAACCCTTACAGTTTTAGACAGTAGCCAATAGGCTGAACCCTTACAGTTTTAGACAGTAGCCAATAGGCTGAACCCTGACAGTTTCAGTAGCCAATAGGCTGAACCCTTACAGTTTAGACCGTAGCCAATAGGCTGAACCCTGACAGTTTCAGTAGCCAAATGGCTGAACCCTTACAGTTTTAGACAGTAGCCAATAGGCTGAACCCTTACAGTGTTAGACAGTAGCCAATAGGCTGAACCCTGACAGTTTCAGTAGCCAATAGGCTGAACCCTGACAGTTTTAGACAGTAGCCAATAGGCTGAACCCTGACAGTTTAGACAGTAGCCAATAGGCTGAACCCTGACAGTTTTAGACAGTAGCCAATAGGCTGAACCCTGACAGTTTTAGACAGTAGCCAATAGGCTGAACCCTGACAGTTTTAGACAGTAGCCAATAGGCTGAACCCTTACAGTTTTAGACAGTAGCCAATAGGCTGAACCCTGACAGTTTTAGACAGTAGCCAATAGGCTGAACCCTTACAGTTTTAGACAGTAGCCAATAGGCTGAACCCTGACAGTTTTAGACAGTAGCCAATAGGCTGAACCCTGACAGTTTTAGACAGTAGCCAATAGGCTTACAGTTTTAGACAGTAGCCAATAGGCTGAACCCTGACAGTTTTAGACAGTAGCCAATAGGCTGAACCCTGACAGTTTTAGACAGTAGCAAATAGGCTGAACCCTGAAAGTTTTAGACAGTAGCCAATAGGCTGACCCTTACAGTTTTAGACAGTAGCCAATAGGCTGAACCCTGACAGTTTTAGACAGTAGCCAATAGGCTGAACCCTGACAGTTTACAGTAGCCAATAGGCTGAACCCTGACAGTTTTAGACAGTAGCCAATAGGCTTACAGTTTTAGACAGTAGCCAATAGGCTGAACCCTGACAGTTTTAGACAGTAGCCAATAGGCTGAACCCTGACAGTTTTAGACAGTAGCCAATAGGCTGAACCCTGACAGTTTTAGACAGTAGCCAATAGGCTGAACCCTGACAGTTTTAGACAGTAGCCAATAGGCTGAACCCTGACAGTTTCAGTAGCCAATAGGCTGAACCCTGACAGTTTCAGTAGCCAATAGGCTGAACCCTTACAGTTTTAGACAGTAGCCAATAGGCTGAACCCTGACAGTTTTAGACAGTAGCCAATAGGCTGAACCCTGACAGTTTTAGACAGTAGCCAATAGGCTGAACCCTGACAGTTTTAGACAGTAGCCAATAGGCTGAACCCTGACAGTTTTAGACAGTAGCCAATAGGCTGAACCCTGACAGTTTTAGACAGTAGCCAATAGGCTGAACCCTGACAGTTTTAGACAGTAGCCAATAGGCTGAACCCTTAAAGTTTTAGAAAGTAGCCAATAGGCTGAACCCTTACAGTTTTAGACAGTAGCCAATAGGCTGAACCCTGACAGTTTTAGACAGTAGCCAATAGGCTGAACCCTGACAGTTTTAGACAGTAGCCAATAGGCTGAACCCTGACAGTTTCAGTAGCCAATAGGCTGAACCCTGACAGTTTTAGACAGTAGCCAATAGGCTTACAGTTTTAGACAGTAGCCAATAGGCTGAACCCTGACAGTTTTAGACAGTAGCCAATAGGCTGAACCCTGACAGTTTGACAGTAGCAAATAGGCTGAACCCTTAAAGTTTTAGACAGTAGCCAATAGGGCTTACAGTTTTAGACAGTAGCCAATAGGCTGAACCCTTACAGTTTTAGACAGTAGCCAATAGGCTGAACCCTGACAGTTTAACAGTAGCCAATAGGCTGAACCCTGACAGTTTTAGACAGTAGCCAATAGCGAACCCTTACAGTTTTAGACAGTAGCCAATAGGCTGTACCCTTACAGTTTTAGACAGTAGCCAATAGGCTGAACCCTGACAGTTTTAGACAGTAGCCAATAGGCTGAACCCTTACAGTTTTAGACAGTAGCCAATAGGCTGAACCCTTACAGTTTTAGACAGTAGCCAATAGGCTGAACCCTGACAGTTTTAGACAGTAGCCAATAGGCTGAACCCTGACAGTTTTAGACAGTAGCCAATAGGCTGAACCCTTACAGTTTTAGACAGTAGCAAATAGGCTGAACCCTGACAGTTTTAGACAGTAGCCAATAGGCTGAACCCTTACAGTTATAGACAGTAGCCAATAGGATGAACCCTGACAGTTTTAGACAGTAGCCAATAGGCTGTACACTGACAGTTTCAGTAGCCAATAGGCTGAACCCTGACAGTTTTAGACAGTAGCCAATAGGGAACCCTTACAGTTTTAGACAGTAGCCAATAGGCTGAACCCTGACAGTTTTAGACAGTAGCCAATAGGCTGAACCCTTACAGTTTTAGACAGTAGCCAATAGGCTGAACCCTTACAGTTTTAGACAGTAGCCAATAGGCTGAACCCTGACAGTTTCAGTAGCCAATAGGCTGAACCCTTACAGTTTAGACAGTAGCCAATAGGCTGAACCCTGACAGTTTCAGTAGCCAATAGGCTGAACCCTGACAGTTTTAGACAGTAGCCAATAGGCTGAACCCTGACAGTTTCAGTAGCCAATAGGCTGAACCCTGACAGTTTCAGTAGCCAATAGGCTGAACCCTTACAGTTTTAGACAGTAGCCAATAGGCTGAACCCTGACAGTTTTAGACAGTAGCCAATAGGCTGAACCCTGACAGTTTTAGACAGTAGCCAATAGGCTGAACCCTTACAGTTTTAGACAGTAGCCAGTAGGCTGAACCCTGACAGTTTCAGTAGCCAATAGGCTGAACCCTTACAGTTTAGACCGTAGCCAATAGGCTGAACCCTGACAGTTTCAGTAGCCAATAGGCTGAACCCTTACAGTTTTAGACAGTAGCCAATAGAATGAACCCTTACAGTTTTAGACAGTAGCCAATAGGCTGAACCCTGACAGTTTCAGTAGCCAATAGGCTGAACCCTGACAGTTTTAGACAGTAGCCAATAGGCTGAACCCTGACAGTTTCAGTAGCCAATAGGCTGAACCCTGACAGTTTCAGTAGCCAATAGGCTGAACCCTTACAGTTTTAGACAGTAGCCAATAGGCTGAACCCTGACAGTTTTAGACAGTAATCAATAGGCTGAACCCTGACAGTTTTAGACAGTAGCCAATAGGCTGAACCCTGACAGTTTTAGATAGTAGCCAATAGGCTGAACCCTTACAGTTATAGACAGTAGCCAATAGGCTGAACCCTGACAGTTTTAGACAGTAGCCAATAGGCTGTACCCTGACAGTTTTAGGCAGTAGCCAATAGGCTGAACCCTGACAGTTTTAGACAGTAGCCAATAGGCTTACAGTTTTAGACAGTAGCCAATAGGCTGAACCCTGACAGTTTTAGACAGTAGCCAATAGGCTGAACCCTTACAGTTTTAGACAGTAGCCAATAGGCTGAACCCTTACAGTTTTAGACAGTAGCCAATAGGCTGAACCCTGACAGTTTACAGTAGCCAATAGGCTGAACCCTTACAGTTTTAGACCGTAGCCAATAGGCTGAACCCTGACAGTTTAGCAGTAGCCAAATGGCTGAACCCTTACAGTTTTAGACAGTAGCCAATAGGCTGAACCCTTACAGTGTTAGACAGTAGCCAATAGGCTGAACCCTGACATTTTCAGTAGCCAATAGGCTGAACCCTGACAGTTTTAGACAGTAGCCAATAGGCTGAACCCTGACAGTTTTATACAGTAGCCAATAGGCTGAACCCTGACAGTTTTAGACAGTAGCCAATAGGCTGAACCCTGACAGTTTTAGACAGTAGCCAATAGGCTGAACCCTGACAGTTTTCGACAGTTGCCAATAGGCTTACAGTTTTAGACAGTAGCAAATAGGCTGAACCCTGACAGTTTTAGACAGTAGCCAATAGGCTGAACCCTGACAGTTTTAGACAGTAGCCAATAGGCTGAACCCTGACAGTTTAGACAGTAGCCAATAGGCTGAACCCTGACAGTTTTAGACAGTAGCCAATAGGCTTACAGTTTTAGACAGTAGCCAATAGGCTGAACCCTGACAGTTTTAGACAGTAGCCAATAGGCTGAACCCTGACAGTTTTGACAGTAGCAAATAGGCTGAACCCTGAAAGTTTTAGACAGTAGCCAATAGGGAACTTACAGTTTTAGACAGTAGCCAATAGGCTGAACCCTGACAGTTTTAGACAGTAGCCAATAGGCTGAACCCTGACAGTTTCAGTAGCCAATAGGCTGAACCCTTACAGTTTTAGACAGTAGCCAATAGGCTGAACCCTACAGTTTTAGACAGTAGCCAATAGGCTGAACCCTGACAGTTTTAGACAGTAATCAATAGGCTGAACCCTGACAGTTTTAGACAGTAGCCAATAGGCTGAACCCTTAAAGTTTTAGACAGTAGCCAATAGGCTGAACCCTGACAGTTTTAGACAGTAGCCAATAGGCTGAACCCTGACAGTTTCAGTAGCCAATAGGCTGAACCCTGACAGTTTTAGACAGTAGCCAATAGGCTGAACCCTTACAGTTTTAGACAGTAGCCAATAGGCTGAACCCTGACAGTTTTAGACAGTAGCCAATAGGCTGAACCCTGACAGTTTTAGACAGTAGCCAATAGGCTGAACCCTGACAGTTTTAGACAGTAGCCAATAGGCTGAACCCTGACAGTTTTAGACAGTAGCCAATAGGCTGAACCCTGACAGTTTTAGACAGTAGCCAATAGGCTGAAACCCTGACAGTTTTAGACAGTAGCCAATAGGCTGAACCCTGACAGTTTTAGACAGTAGCCAATAGGCTTACAGTTTTAGACAGTAGCCAATAGGCTGAACCCTGACAGTTTTAGACAGTAGCCAATAGGCTGAACCCTGACAGTTTTAGACAGTAGCCAATAGGCTGAACCCTGACAGTTTTAGACAGTAGCCAATAGGCTGAACCCTGACAGTTTTAGACAGTAGCCAATAGGGCTTACAGTTTTAGACAGTAGCCAATAGGCTGAACCCTTACAGTTTTAGACAGTAGCCAATAGGCTGATCCCTGACAGTTTCAGTAGCAAATAGGCTGAACCCTGAAAGTTTTAGACAGTAGCCAATAGGGCCTTACAGTTTTAGACAGTAGCCAATAGGCTGAACCCTGACAGTTTTAGACAGTAGCCAATAGGCTGAACCCTGACAGTTTCAGTAGCCAATAGGCTGAACCCTGACAGTTTTAGACAGTAGCCAATAGGCTTACAGTTTTAGACAGTAGCCAATAGGCTGAACCCTGACAGTTTTAGACAGTAGCCAATAGGCTGAACCCTGACAGTTTTAGACAGTAGCCAATAGGCTGAACCCTGACAGTTTTAGACAGTAGCCAATAGGCTGAACCCTGACAGTTTTAGACAGTAGCCAATAGGCTGAACCCTGACAGTTTCAGTAGCCAATAGGCTGAACCCTGACAGTTTTAGACAGTAGCCAATAGGCTGAACCCTTACAGTTTTAGACAGTAGCCAATAGGCTGAACCCTGACAGTTTTAGACAGTAGCCAATAGGCTGAACCCTGACAGTTTTAGACAGTAGCCAATAGGCTGAACCCTGACAGTTTTAGACAGTAGCCAATAGGCTGAACCCTGACAGTTTTAGACAGTAGCCAATAGGCTGAACCCTGACAGTTTTAGACAGTAGCCAATAGGCTGAACCCTGACAGTTTTAGACAGTAGCCAATAGGCTGAACCCTGACAGTTTTAGACAGTAGCCAATAGGCTTACAGTTTTAGACAGTAGCCAATAGGCTGAACCCTGACAGTTTTAGACAGTAGCCAATAGGCTGAATCCTGACAGTTTTAGACAGTAGCCAATAGGCTGAACCGTGACAGTTTTAGGCAGTAGCCAATAGGCTGAACCCTGACAGTTTTAGACAGTAGCCAATAGGCTGAACCCTTACAGTTTTAGACAGTAGCCAATAGGCTGAACCCTGACAGTTTTAGACAGTAATCAATAGGCTGAACCCTGACAGTTTTAGACAGTAGCCAATAGGCTGAACCCTTACAGTTTTAGACAGTAGCCAATAGGCTGAACCCTGACAGTTTTAGACAGTAGCCAATAGGCTGAACCCTGACAGTTTTAGACAGTAGCCAATAGGCTGAACCCTGACAGTTTTAGACAGTAGCCAATAGGCTGAACCCTTACAGTTTTAGACAGTAGCCAATAGGCTGAACCCTTACAGTTTTAGACAGTAGCCAATAGGCTGAACCCTGACAGTTTTAGACAGTAGCCAATAGGCTTACAGTTTTAGACAGTAGCCAATAGGCTGAACCCTGACAGTTTTAGACAGTAGCCAATAGGCTGAACCCTGACAGTTTTAGACAGTAGCCAATAGGCTGAACCCTGACAGTTTTAGACAGTAGCCAATAGGCTGAACCCTGACAGTTTTAGACAGTAGCCAATAGGCTGAACCCTGACAGTTTTAGACAGTAGCCAATAGGCTATACAGTTTTAGACAGTAACCAATAGGCTGAACCCTTACAGTTTAGACAGTAGCAAATAGGCTGAACCCTTACAGTTTTAGACAGTAGCCAATAGGCTGAACCCTTACAGTTTTAGACAGTAACCAATAGGCTGAACCCTTACAGTTTAGATAGTAGCAAATAGGCTGAACCCTTACAGTTTTAGACAGTAGCCAATAGGCTGAACCCTTACAGTTTTAGACAGTAGCCAATAGGCTGAACCCTGACAGTTTTAGACAGTAGCCAATAGGCTGAACCCTGACAGTTTCAGTAGCCAATAGGCTGAACCCTGACAGTTTTAGACAGTAGCCAATAGGCTGAACCCTGACAGTTTCAGTAGCCAATAGGCTGAACCCTGACAGTTTCAGTAGCCAATAGGCTGAACCCTTACAGTTTTAGACAGTAGCCAATAGGCTGAACCCTGACAGTTTTAGACAGTAGCCAATAGGCTGAACCCTTACAATTTTAGACAGTAGCCAATAGGCTGAACCCTTACAGTTTTAGACAGTAGCCAATAGGCTGAACCCTGACAGTTTCAGTAGCCAATAGGCTGAACCCTTAAAGTTTTAGACAGTAGCCAATAGGCTGAACCCTGACAGTTTCAGTAGCCAATAGGCTGAACCCTGACAGTTTTAGACAGTAGCCAATAGGCTGAACCCTTACAGTTTTAGACAGTAGCCAATAGGCTGAACCCTGACAGTTTTAGACAGTAGCCAATAGGCTGAACCCTGACAGTTTTAGACAGTAGCCAATAGGCTGAACCCTGACAGTTTTAGACAGTAGCCAATAGGCTGAACCCTGACAGTTTCAGTAGCCAATAGGCTGAACCCTGACAGTTTTAGACAGTAGCCAATAGGCTGAACCCTACAGTTTTAGACAGTAGCCAATAGGCTGAACCCTTACAGTTTTAGACAGTAGCCAATAGGCTGAACCCTGACAGTTTTAGACAGTAGCCAATAGGCTGAACCCTTACAGTTTTAGAAAGTAGCCAATAGGCTGAACCCTTACAGTTTTAGACAGTAGCCAATAGGCTGAACCCTGACAGTTTCAGTAGCCAATAGGCTGAACCCTTACAGTTTTAGACAGTAGCCAATAGGCTGAACCCTGACAGTTTACAGTAGCCAATAGGCTGAACCCTTTCAGTTTTAGACAGTAGCCAATAGGCTGAACCCTTAAAGTTTTAGACAGTAGCCAATAGGCTGAACCCTGACAGTTTTAGACAGTAGCCAATAGGCTGAACCCTGACAGTTTTAGACAGTAGCCAATAGGCTGAACCCTGACAGTTTTAGACAGTAGCCAATAGGCTGAACCCTTACAGTTTTAGACAGTAGCCAATAGGCTGAACCCTTACAGTTTTAGACAGTAGCCAATAGGCTGAACCCTTACAGTTTTAGACAGTAGCCAATAGGCTGAACCCTTACAGTTATAGACAGTAACCAATAGGCTGAACCCTGACAGTTTTAGACAGTAGCCAATAGGCTGTACCCTGACAGTTTCAGTAGCCAATAGGCTGAACCCTGACAGTTTTAGACAGTAGCCACTAGGCTTACAGTTTTAGACAGTAGCCAATAGGCTGAACCCTGACAGTTTTAGACAGTAGCCAATAGGCTGAACCCTTACAGTTTTAGACAGTAGCCAATAGGCTGAACCCTTACAGTTTTAGACAGTAGCCAATAGGCTGAACCCTGACAGTTTCAGTAGCCAATAGGCTGAACCCTTACAGTTTAGACAGTAGCCAATAGGCTGAACCCTGACAGTTTCAGTAGCCAATAGGCTGAACCCTTACAGTTTTAGACAGTAGCCAATAGAATGAACCCTTACAGTTTTAGACAGTAGCCAATAGGCTGAACCCTGACAGTTTCAGTAGCCAATAGGCTGAACCCTGACCGTTTTAGACAGTAGCCAATAGGCTACTACAGTTTTAGACAGTAGCCAATAGGCTGAACCCTGACAGTTTTAGACAGTAGCCAATAGGCTGAACCCTGACAGTTTTAGACAGTAGCCAATAGGCTGAACCCTTACAGTTTTAGACAGTAGCCAATAGGCTGAACCCTTACAGTTTTAGACAGTAGCCAATAGGCTGAACCCTGACAGTTTCAGTAGCCAATAGGCTGAACCCTTACAGTTTTAGACCGTAGCCAATAGGCTGAACCCTGACAGTTTCAGTAGCCAATAGGCTGAACCCTTACAGTTTTAGACAGTAGCCAATAGGCTGAACCCTTACAGTTTTAGACAGTAGCCAATAGGCTGAACCCTGACAGTTTCAGTAGCCAATAGGCTGAACCCTGACAGTTTTAGACAGTAGCCAATAGGCTGACCCTACAGTTTTAGACAGTAGCCAATAGGCTGAACCCTGACAGTTTTAGACAGTAGCCAATAGGCTGAACCCTTACAGTTTTAGACAGTAGCCAATAGGCTGAACCCTGACAGTTTTAGACAGTAGCCAATAGGCTGAACCCTGACAGTTTTAGACAGTAGCCAATAGGATGAACCCTGACAGTTTTAGACGGTAGCCAATAGGCTGAACCCTGACAGTTTTAGACAGTAGCCAATAGGCTTACAGTTTTAGACAGTAGCCAATAGGCTGAACCCTGACAGTTTTAGACAGTAGCCAATAGGCTGAACCCTTACAGTTTTAGACAGTAGCCAATAGGTGCCTTACAGTTTTAGACAGTAGCCAATAGGCTGAACCCTGACAGTTTTAGACAGTAGCCAATAGGCTGAACCCTGACAGTTTTAGACAGTAGCCAATAGGCTGAACCCTGACAGTTTCAGTAGCCAATAGGCTGAACCCTGACAGTTTTAGAAAGTAGCCAATAGGCTTACAGTTTTAGACAGTAGCCAATAGGCTGAACCCTGACAGTTTTAGACAGTAGCCAATAGGCTGAACCCTGACAGTTTTAGACAGTAGCCAATAGGCTGAACCCTTACATTTTAGACAGTAGCCAATAGGCTGAACCCTGACAGTTTCAGTAGCCAATAGGCTGAACCCTGACAGTTTTAGACAGTAGCCAATAGGCTGAACCCTGACAGTTTTAACAGTAGCCAATAGGCTGAACCCTGACAGTTTTAGAAAGTAGCCAATAGGCTGACCCTTACAGTTTTAGACAGTAGCCAATAGGCTGAACCCTGACAGTTTTAGACAGTAGCCAATAGGCTGAACCCTGACAGTTTTAGACAGTAGCCAATAGGCTGAACCCTGACAGTTTTAGACAGTAGCCAATAGGCTGAACCCTGACAGTTTTAGACAGTAGCCAATAGGCTAACCCTTACAGTTTTAGACAGTAGCCAATAGGCTGAACCCTGACAGTTTTAGACAGTAGCCAATAGGCTGAACACTGACAGTTTTAGACAGTAGCCAATAGGCTGAACCCTTTCAGTATTAGACAGTAGGCCAATAGGCTGAACCCTGACAGTTTTAGACAGTAGCCAATAGGCTGAACCCTGACAGTTTTAGACAGTAGCCAATAGGCTGAACCCTGACAGTTTTAGACAGTAGCCAATAGGCTTACAGTTTTAGACAGTAGCTAATAGGCTGAACCCTTACAGTTTTAGACAGTAGCCAATAGGCTGAACCCTGACAGTTTTAGACAGTAGCCAATAGGCTGAACCCTTACAGTTTTAGACAGTAGCCAATAGGCTGAACCCTTACAGTTTTAGACAGTAGCCAATAGGCTGAACCCTGACAGTTTTCAGTAGCCAATAGGCTGAACCCTTACAGTTTAGACCGTAGCCAATAGGCTGAACCCTGACAGTTTCAGTAGCCAATAGGCTGAACCCTTACAGTTTTAGACAGTAGCCAATAGGCTGAACCCTTACAGTTTTAGACAGTAGCCAATAGGCTGAACCCTGACAGTTTCAGTAGCCAATAGGCTGAACCCTGACAGTTTTAGACAGTAGCCAATAGGCTCTACAGTTTTAGACAGTAGCCAATAGGCTGAACCCTTACAGTTTTAGACAGTAACCAATAGGCTGAACCCTGACAGTTTTAGACAGTAGCCAATAGGCTGAACCCTTACAGTTTTAGACAGTAGCCAATAGGCTGAACCCTTACAGTTTTAGACAGTAGCCAATAGGCTGAACCCTGACAGTTTCAGTAGCCAATAGGCTGAACCCTTACAGTTTAGACCGTAGCCAATAGGCTGAACCCTGACAGTTTCAGTAGCCAATAGGCTGAACCCTTACAATTTTAGACAGTAGCCAATAGGCTGAACCCTTACAGTGTTAGACAGTAGCCAATAGGCTGAACCCTGACAGTTTCAGTAGCCAATAGGCTGAACCCTGACAGTTTTAGACAGTAGCCAATAGGCTTACAGTTTTATACAGTAGCCAATAAGCTGAACCATGACAGTTTTAGACAGTAGCCAATAGGCTGAACCCTTACAGTTTTAGACAGTAGCCAATAGGCTGAACCCTTACAGTTTTAGACAGTAGCAAATAGGCTGAACCCTGACAGTTTTAGACCGTAGCCAATAGGCTGAACCCTGACAGTTTCAGTAGCCAATAGGCTGAACCCTTACAGTTTTAGACAGTAGCCAATAGGCTGAACCCTTACAGTGTTAGGCAGTAGCCAATAGGCTGAACCCTGACAGTTACAGTAGCCAATAGGGTGAACCCTGACAGTTTTAGACAGTAGCCAATAGGCTTACAGTTTTAGACAGTAGCCAATAGGCTGAACCCTGACAGTTTTAGACAGTAGCCAATAGGCTGAACCCTTACAGTTTTAGACAGTAGCCAATAGGCTGAACCCTTACAGTTTTAGACAGTAGCCAATAGGCTGAACCCTGACAGTTTCAGTAGCCAATAGGCTGAACCCTGACAGTTTTAGACAGTAGCCAATAGGCTTACAGTTTTAGACAGTAGCCAATAGGCTGAACCCTTACAGTTTTAGACAGTAGCCAATAGGCTGAACCCTGACAGTTTTAGACAGTAGCCAATAGGCTGAACCCTGACAGTTTTAGACAGTAGCCAATAGGCTGAACCCTGACAGTTTTAGACAGTAGCCAATAGGCTGAACCCTGACAGTTTCAGTAGCCAATAGGCTGAACCCTTACAGTTTTAGACAGTAGCCAATAGGCTGATTTCTTTCAGTTTTAGACAGTAGCCAATAGGCTGAACCCTGACAGTTTTAGACAGTAGCCAATAGGCTGAACCCTGACAGTTTTAGACAGTAGCCAATAGGCTGAACCCTGACAGTTTTAGACAGTAGCCAATAGGCTGAACCCTGACAGTTTTAGACAGTAGCCAATAGGCTGAACCCTGACAGTTTTAGACAGTAGCCAATAGGCTGAACCCTGACAGTTTTAGACAGTAGCCAATAGACTGAACCCTGACAGTTTTAGAAAGTAGCCAATAGGCTTACAGTTTTAGACAGTAGCAAATAGGCTGAACCCTGACAGTTTTAGACAGTAGCCAATAGGCTGAACCCTGACAGTTTTAGACAGTAGCCAATAGGCTGAACCCTGACAGTTTCAGTAGCCAATAGGCTGAACCCTGACAGTTTTAGACAGTAGCCAATAGGCTTACAGTTTTAGACAGTAGCCAATAGGCTGAACCCTTACAGTTTTAGACAGTAGCCAATAGGCTGAACCCTGACAGTTTCAGTAGCAAATAGGCTGAACCCTGAAAGTTTTAGACAGTAGCCAATAGGCTTACAGTTTTAGACAGTAGCTAATAGGCTGAACCCTTACAGTTTTAGACAGTAGCCAATAGGCTGAACCCTGACAGTTTCAGTAGCCAATAGGCTGAACCCTGACAGTTTTAGACAGTAGCCAATAGGCTTACAGTTTTAGACAGTAGCTAATAGGCTGAACCCTTACAGTTTTAGACAGTAACCAATAGGCTGAACCCTGACAGTTTTAAACAGTAGCCAATAGGCTGAACCCTTACAGTTTTAGACCGTAGCCAATAGGCTGAACCCTTACAGTTTTAGACAGTAGCCAATAGGCTGAACCCTGACAGTTTCAGTAGCCAATAGGCTGAACCCTGACAGTTTTAGACAGTAGCCAATAGGCTTACAGTTTTAGACAGTAGCTAATAGGCTGAACCCTTACAGTTTTAGACAGTAGCCAATAGGCTGAACCCTTACAGTTATAGACAGTAACCAATAGGCTGAACCCTGACAGTTTTAGACAGTAGCCAATAGGCTGTACACTGACAGTTTCAGTAGCCAATAGGCTGAACCCTGACAGTTTTAGACAGTAGCCACTAGGCTTACAGTTTTAGACAGTAGCCAATAGGCTGAACCATGACAGTTTTAGACAGTAGCCAATAGGCTGAACCCTTACAGTTTTAGACAGTAGCCAATAGGCTGAACCCTTACAGTTTTAGACAGTAGCCAATAGGCTGAACCCTGACAGTTTCAGTAGCCAATAGGCTGAACCCTTACAGTTTAGACCGTAGCCAATAGGCTGAACCCTGACAGTTTCAGTAGCCAATAGGCTGAACCCTGACAGTTTTAGACAGTAGCCAATAGGCTGAACCCTGACAGTTTCAGTAGCCAATAGGCTGAACCCTGACAGTTTCAGTAGCCAATAGGCTGAACCCTTACAGTTTTAGACAGTAGCCAATAGGCTGAACCCTGACAGTTTTAGACAGTAATCAATAGGCTGAACCCTGAAAGTTTTAGACAGTAGCCAATAGGCTGAACCCTTACAGTTTTAGACAGTAGCCAGTAGGCTGAACCCTGACAGTTTCAGTAGCCAATAGGCTGAACCCTTACAGTTTAGACCGTAGCCAATAGGCTGAACCCTGACAGTTTCAGTAGCCAATAGGCTGAACCCTTACAGTTTTAGACAGTAGCCAATAGAATGAACCCTTACAGTGTTAGACAGTAGCCAATAGGCTGAACCCTGACAGTTTCAGTAGCCAATAGGCTGAACCCTGACAGTTTTAGACAGTAGCCAATAGGCTGAACCCTGACAGTTTCAGTAGCCAATAGGCTGAACCCTGACAGTTTCAGTAGCCAATAGGCTGAACCCTTACAGTTTTAGACAGTAGCCAATAGGCTGAACCCTGACAGTTTTAGACAGTAACCAATAGGCTGAACCCTGACAGTTTTAGACAGTAGCCAATAGGCTGAACCCTGACAGTTTTAGATAGTAGCCAATAGGCTGAACCCTTACAGTTATAGACAGTAACCAATAGGCTGAACCCTGACAGTTTTAGACAGTAGCCAATAGGCTGTACCCTGACAGTTTCAGTAGCCAATAGGCTGAACCCTGACAGTTTTAGACAGTAGCCAATAGGCTTACAGTTTTAGACAGTAGCCAATAGGCTGAACCCTGACAGTTTTAGACAGTAGCCAATAGGCTGAACCCTTACAGTTTTAGACCGTAGCCAATAGGCTGAACCCTTACAGTTTTAGACAGTAGCCAATAGGCTGAACCCTGACAGTTTCAGTAGCCAATAGGCTGAACCCTTACAGTTTAGACCGTAGCCAATAGGCTGAACCCTGACAGTTTCAGTAGCCAAATGGCTGAACCCTTACAGTTTTAGACAGTAGCCAATAGGCTGAACCCTTACAGTGTTAGACAGTAGCCAATAGGCTGAACCCTGACATTTTCAGTAGCCAATAGGCTGAACCCTGACAGTTTTAGACAGTAGCCAATAGGCTGAACCCTGACAGTTTTATACAGTAGCCAATAGGCTGAACCCTGACAGTTTTAGACAGTAGCCAATAGGCTGAACCCTGACAGTTTTAGACAGTAGCCAATAGGCTGAACCCTGACAGTTTTCGACAGTTGCCAATAGGCTTACAGTTTTAGACAGTAGCAAATAGGCTGAACCCTGACAGTTTTAGACAGTAGCCAATAGGCTGAACCCTGACAGTTTTAGACAGTAGCCAATAGGCTGAACCCTGACAGTTTCAGTAGCCAATAGGCTGAACCCTGACAGTTTTAGACAGTAGCCAATAGGCTTACAGTTTTAGACAGTAGCTAATAGGCTGAACCCTTACAGTTTTAGACAGTAGCCAATAGGCTGATCCCTGACAGTTTCAGTAGCAAATAGGCTGAACCCTGAAGGTTTTAGACAGTAGCCAATAGGCTTACAGTTTTAGACAGTAGCTAATAGGCTGAACCCTTACAGTTTTAGACAGTAGCCAATAGGCTGAACCCTGACAGTTTCAGTAGCCAATAGGCTGAACCCTGACAGTTTTAGACAGTAGCCAATAGGCTTACAGTTTTAGACAGTAGCTAATAGGCTGAACCCTTACAGTTTTAGACAGTAACCAATA
This sequence comes from Salmo salar, assembly GCF_905237065.1. Classification (NCBI taxonomy): domain Eukaryota; kingdom Metazoa; phylum Chordata; class Actinopteri; order Salmoniformes; family Salmonidae; genus Salmo; species Salmo salar. The sequence goes on along the minus strand of NC_059452.1, from coordinate 53,326,366 downwards.
GGCTGAACCCTGACAGTTTTAAACAGTAGCCAATAGGCTGAACCCTTACAGTTTTAGACCGTAGCCAATAGGCTGAACCCTTACAGTTTTAGACAGTAGCCAATAGGCTGAACCCTGACAGTTTCAGTAGCCAATAGGCTGAACCCTTACAGTTTTAGACAGTAGCCAATAGGCTGATTTCTTTCAGTTTTAGACAGTAGCCAATAGGCTGAACCCTGACAGTTTTAGACAGTAGCCAATAGGCTGAACCCTGACAGTTTTATACAGTAGCCAATAGGCTGAACCCTGACAGTTTTAGACAGCAGCCAATAGGCTGTACCCTGACAGTTTTCGACAGTAGCCAATAGGCTGAACCCTGACAGTTTTAGACAGTAGCCAATAGGCTGAACCCTGACAGTTTTAGACAGTAGCCAATAGACTGAACCCTGACAGTTTTAGAAAGTAGCCAATAGGCTTACAGTTTTAGACAGTAGCAAATAGGCTGAACCCTGACAGTTTTAGACAGTAGCCAATAGGCTGAACCCTGACAGTTTTAGACAGTAGCCAATAGGCTGAACCCTGACAGTTTCAGTAGCCAATAGGCTGAACCCTGACAGTTTTAGACAGTAGCCAATAGGCTTACAGTTTTAGACAGTAGCTAATAGGCTGAACCCTTACAGTTTTAGACAGTAGCCAATAGGCTGATCCCTGACAGTTTCAGTAGCAAATAGGCTGAACCCTGAAGGTTTTAGACAGTAGCCAATAGGCTTACAGTTTTAGACAGTAGCTAATAGGCTGAACCCTTACAGTTTTAGACAGTAGCCAATAGGCTGAACCCTGACAGTTTCAGTAGCCAATAGGCTGAACCCTGACAGTTTTAGACAGTAGCCAATAGGCTTACAGTTTTAGACAGTAGCTAATAGGCTGAACCCTTACAGTTTTAGACAGTAACCAATAGGCTGAACCCTGACAGTTTTAAACAGTAGCCAATAGGCTGAACCCTTACAGTTTTAGACCGTAGCCAATAGGCTGAACCCTTACAGTTTTAGACAGTAGCCAATAGGCTGAACCCTGACAGTTTCAGTAGCCAATAGGCTGAACCCTTACAGTTTTAGACAGTAGCCAATAGGCTGATTTCTTTCAGTTTTAGACAGTAGCCAATAGGCTGAACCCTGACAGTTTTAGACAGTAGCCAATAGGCTGAACCCTGACAGTTTTATACAGTAGCCAATAGGCTGAACCCTGACAGTTTTAGACAGCAGCCAATAGGCTGTACCCTGACAGTTTTAGACAGTAGCCAATAGGCTGAACCCTGACAGTTTTAGACAGTAGCCAATAGGCTGAACCCTGACAGTTTTAGACAGTAGCCAATAGACTGAACCCTGACAGTTTTAGAAAGTAGCCAATAGGCTTACAGTTTTAGACAGTAGCCAATAGGCTGAACCCTGACAGTTTTAGACAGTAACCTATAGGCTGAACCCTGACAGTTTTAGACAGTAGCCAATAGGCTGAACCGTGACAGTTTTAGGCAGTAGCCAATAGGCTGAACCCTGACAGTTTTAGACAGTAGCCAATAGGCTTACAGTTTTAGACAGTAGCCAATAGGCTGAACCCTGACAGTTTTAGACAGTAATCAATAGGCTGAACACTGACAGTTTTAGACAGTAGCCAATAGGCTGAAACCTTTCAGTTTTAGACAGTAGCCAATAGGCTGAACCCTTACAGTTTTAGACAGTAGCCAATAGGCTGAACCCTTACAGTTTCCGTAACCAATAGGCTGAACCCTTACAGTTTTAGACAGTAGCCAATAGGCTGAACCCTTACAGTTTTAGACAGTAGCCAATAGGCTGAACCCTTTCAGTTTTAGACAGTAGCCAATAGGCTGAACCCTGACAGTTTTAGACAGTAGCCAATAGGCTTACAGTTTTAGACAGTAGCCAATAGGCTGAACCCTGACAGTTTTAGACAGTAGCCAATAGGCTGAACCCTGACAGTTTTAGACAGTAGCCAATAGGCTGAACCCTTACAGTTTTAGACAGTGGCCAATAGGCTGAACCCTGACAGTTTCAGTAACCAATAGGCTGAACCCTGACAGTTTTAGACAGTTGCCAATAGGCTTACAGTTTCAGACAGTAGCTAATAGGCTGAACCCTTACAGTTTTAGACCGTAGCCAATAGGCTGAACCCTTACAGTTTTAGACAGTAGCCAATAGGCTGAACCCTTACAGTTGAGACCGTAGCCAATAGGCTGAACCCTTACAGTTTAGACTGTAGCCAATAGGCTGAACCCTTACCGTTTCAGTAGCCATTAGGCTGAACCCTTACAGTTTTAGACAGTAGCCAATAGGCTGAACCCTTACAGTGTTAGACAGTAGCCAATAGGCTGAACCCTGACAGTTTCAGTAGCCAATAGGCTAAACCCTGACAGTTTCAGTAGCCAATAGGCTGAACCCTGACAGTTTCAGTAGCCAATAGGCTGAACCCTTACAGTTTTAGACAGTAGCCAATATGCTGAACCCTTACAGTTTAGACAGTAGCCAATAGGCTGAACCCTTACAGTTTTAGACAGTAGCCAATAGGCTGAACCCTTACAATTTTAGACAGTAGCCAATAGGCTGAACCCTTACAGTTTTAGACAGTAGCCAATAGGCTGAACCCTTACAGTTTCCGTAACCAATAGGCTGAACCCTTAAAGTTTTAGACAGTAGCCAATAGGCTGAACCCTGACAGTTTCAGTAGCCAATAGGCTGAACCCTGTCAGTTTCAGTAGCCAATAGGCTGAACCCTTACAGTTTTAGACAGTAGCCAATAGGCTGAACCCTGACAGATTTAGACAGTAGCCAATAGGCTGAACCCTTAGTTTTAGACAGTAGCCAATAGGCTGAACCCTGACAGTTTTAGACAGTAGCCAATAGGCTGAACCCTGACACTTTCAGTAGCCAATAGGCTGAACCCTGACAGTTTTAGACAGTAGCCAATAGGCTTACAGTTTTAGACAGTAGCTAATAGGCTGAACCCTTACAGTTTTAGACAGTAACCAATAGGCTGAACCCTGACAGTTTTAAACAGTAGCCAATAGGCTGAACCCTTACAGTTTTAGAATGTAGCCAATAGGCTGAACCCTTACAGTTTTAGACAGTAGCCAATAGGCTGAACCCTGACAGTTTCAGTAGCCAATAGGCTGAACCCTTACAGTTTAGACCGTAGCCAATAGGCTGAACCCTGACAGTTTCAGTAGCCAATAGGCTGAACCCTTACAGTTTTAGACAGTAGCCAATAGGCTGAACCCTTACAGTTTTAGACAGTAGCCAATAGGCCTAACCCTTACAGTTTTAGACAATAGCCAATAGGCTGAACCCTGACAGTTTTAGACAGTAGCCAATAGGCTGAACCCTGACAGTTTTAGACAGTAGCCAATAGGCTGAACCCTTACAGTTTTAGACAGTAGCCAATAGGCTGAACCCTTACAGTTTTAGACAGTAGCAAATAGGCTGAACCCTTACAGTTTTAGACAGTAGCCAATAGGCTGAACCCTTACAGTTATAGACAGTAACCAATAGGCTGAACCCTGACAGTTTTAGACAGTAGCCAATAGGCTGTACCCTGACAGTTTCAGTAGCCAATAGGCTGAACCACTGACAGTTTTAGACAGTAGCCACTAGGCTTACAGTTTTAGACAGTAGCCAATAGGCTGAACCCTGACAGTTTTAGACAGTAGCCAATAGGCTGAACCCTTACAGTTTTAGACAGTAGCCAATAGGCTGAACCCTTACAGTTTTAGACAGTAGCCAATAGGCTGAACCCTGACAGTTTCAGTAGCCAATAGGCTGAACCCTTACAGTTTAGACAGTAGCCAATATGCTGAACCCTGACAGATTCAGTAGCCAATAGGCTGAACCCTTACAGTTTTAGACAGTAGCCAATAGGCTGAACCCTTACAGTGTTAGGCAGTAGCCAATAGGCTGAACCCTGACAGTTTCAGTAGCCAATAGGCTGAACCCTGACAGTTTTAGACAGTTGCCAATAGGCTGATACAGTTTTAGACAGTAGCCAATAGGCTGAACCCTGACAGTTTTAGACAGTAGCCAATAGGCTGAACCATGACAGTTTTAGACAGTAGCCAATAGGCTGAACCCTTACAGTTTTAGACCGTAGCCAATAGGCTGAACCCTTACAGTTTTAGACAGTAGCCAATAGGCTGAACCCTGACAGTTTCAGTAGCCAATAGGCTGAACCCTTACAGTTTAGACCGTAGCCAATAGGCTGAACCCTGACAGTTTCAGTAGCCAATAGGCTGAACCCTTACAGTTTTAGACAGTAGCCAATAGGCTGAACCCTTACAGTGTTAGACAGTAGCCAATAGGCTGAACCCTGACAGTTTCAGTAGCCAATAGGCTGAACCCTGACAGTTTTAGATAGTAGCCAATAGGCTTACAGTTTTAGACAGTAGCCAATAGGCTGAACCCTGACAGTTTTAGACAGTAGCCAATAGGCTGAACCCTGACAGTTTTAGACAGTAGCCAATAGACTGAACCCTGACAGTTTTAGACAGTAGCCAATAGACTGAATCCTTACAGTTTTAGACAGTAGCCAATAGGATGAACCCTGACAGTTTTAGACGGTAGCCAATAGACTGAACCCTGACAGTTTTAGACAGTAGCCAATAGGCTTACAGTTTTAGACAGTAGCCAATAGGCTGAACCCTGACAGTTTTAGACCGTAGCCAATAGGCTGCACCCTTACAGTTTTAGACAGTAGCCAATAGGCTTACAGTTTTATACAGTAGCCAATAGGCTGAACCCTGACAGTTTTAGACAGTAGCCAATAGGCTGAACCCTGACAGTTTTAGACAGTAGCCAATAGGCTGAACCCTGACAGTTTCAGTAGCCAATAGGCTGAACCCTGACAGTTTTAGAAAGTAGCCAATAGGCTTACAGTTTTAGACAGTAGCTAATAGGCTGAACCCTTACAGTTTTAGACAGTAACCAATCGGCTGAACCCTGACAGTTTTAAACAGTAGCCAATAGGCTGAACCCTTACAATTTAGACCGTAGCCAATAGGCTGAACCCTGACAGTTTCAGTAGCCAATAGGCTGAACGCTGACAGTTTTAGACAGTAGCCAATAGGCTGAACCCTGACAGTTTTAGACAGTAGCCAATAGACTGAACCCTGACAGTTTTAGAAAGTAGCCAATAGGCTTACAGTTTTAGACAGTAGCCAATAGGCTTAACCCTGACAGTTTTAGACAGTAATCGATAGGCTGAACCCTGACAGTTTTAGACAGTAGCCAATAGGCTGAACCGTGACAGTTTTAGACAGTAGCCAATAGGCTGAACCCTGACAGTTTTAGACAGTAGCCAATAGGCTTACAGTTTTAGACAGTAGCCAATAGGCTGAACCCTGACAGTTTTAGACAGTAATCAATAGGCTGAACACTGACAGTTTTAGACAGTAGCCAATAGGCTGAACCCTTTCAGTATTAGACAGTAGGCCAATAGGCTGAACCCTGACAGTTTTAGACAGTAGCCAATAGGCTGAACCCTGACAGTTTTAGACAGTAGCCAATAGGCTGAACCCTGACAGTTTTAGACAGTAGCCAATAGGCTTACAGTTTTAGACAGTAGTTAATAGGCTGAACCCTTACAGTTTTAGACAGTAACCAATAGGCTGAACCCTGACAGTTTTAAACAGTAGCCAATAGGCTGAACCCTTACAGTTTAGACCGTAGCCAATAGGCTGCACCCTTACAGTTTTAGACAGTAGCCAATAGGCTGAACCCTGACAGTTTCAGTAGCCAATAGGCTGAACCCTTACAGTTTAGACCGTAGCCAATATGCTGAACCCTGACAGTTTCAGTAGCCAATAGGCTGAACCCTTACAGTTTTAGACAGTAGCCAATAGGCTGAACCCTTACAGTGTTAGGCAGTAGCCAATAGGCTGAACCCTGACAGTTTCAGTAGCCAATAGGCTGAACCCTGACAGTTTTAGACAGTTGCCAATAGGCTTACAGTTTTAGACAGTAGCTAATAGGCTGAACCCTTACAGTTTTAGACAGTAACCAATAGGCTGAACCCTGACAGTTTTAAACAGTAGCCAATAGGCTGAACCCTTACAGTTTTAGACCGTAGCCAATAGGCTGAACCCTTACAGTTTTAGACAGTAGCCAATAGGCTGAACCCTGACAGTTTCAGTAGCCAATAGGCTGAACCCTTACAGTTTAGACCGTAGCCAATAGGCTGAACCCTGACAGTTTCAGTAGCCAATAGGCTGAACCCTTACAATTTTAGACAGTAGCCAATAGGCTGAACCCTTACAGTGTTAGACAGTAGCCAATAGGCTGAACCCTGACACTTTCAGTAGCCAATAGGCTGAACCCTGACAGTTTTAGATAGTAGCCAATAGGCTTACAGTTTTAGACAGTAGCCAATAGGCTGAACCCTGACAGTTTTAGACAGTAGCCAATAGGCTGAACCCTTACAGTTTTAGACAGTAACCAATAGGCTGAACCCTTACAGTTTCGACAGTAGCAAATAGGCTGAACCCTTACAGTTTAGACCGTAGCCAATATGCTGAACCCTGACAGTTTCAGTAGCCAATAGGCTGAACCCTTACAGTTTTAGACAGTAGCCAATAGGCTGAACCCTTACAGTGTTAGGCAGTAGCCAATAGGCTGAACCCTGACAGTTACAGTAGCCAATAGGGTGAACCCTGACAGTTTTAGACAGTTGCCAATAGGCTTACAGTTTTAGACAGTAACCAATAGGCTGAACCCTGACAGTTTTAAACAGTAGCCAATAGGCTGAACCCTTACAGTTTTAGACCGTAGCCAATAGGCTGAACCCTTACAGTTTTAGACAGTAGCCAATAGGCTGAACCCTGACAGTTTCAGTAGCCAATAGGCTGAACCCTTACAGTTTAGACCGTAGCCAATAGGCTGAACCCTGACAGTTTCAGTAGCCAATAGGCTGAACCCTTACAGTTTTAGACAGTAGCCAATAGGCTGAACCCTTACAGTGTTAGACAGTAGCCAATAGGCTGAACCCTGACAGTTTCAGTAGCCAATAGGCTGAACCCTGACAGTTTTAGACAGTAGCCAATAGGCTTACAGTTTTAGACAGTAGCCAATAGGCTGAACCCTGACAGTTTTAGACAGTAGCCAATAGGCTGAACCCTTACAGTTTTAGACAGTAACCAATAGGCTGAACCCTTACAGTTTAGACAGTAGCCAATAGGCTGAACCTTTACAGTTTAGCGAGTAGCCAATAGGCTGAACCCTTACAGTTATAGACAGTAACCAATAGGCTTCCCCTTACAGTTTTGGACAGTAGGCCAATAGGCTGAACCCTGACAGTTTTAGACAGTAGCCAATAGGCTGTACCCTTACAGTTTTAGACAGTAGCCAATAGGCTGAACCCTGACAGTTTTAGACAGTAACCAATAGGCTGAACCCTGACAGTTTTAGACAGTAGCCAATAGACTGAACCCTGACAGTTTTAGACAGTAGCCAATAGACTGAACCCTTACAGTTTTAGACAGTAGCCAAAAGGCTGAACCCTGACAGTTTTAGACGGTAGCCAATAGACTGAACCCTGACAGTTTTAGACAGTAGCCAATAGGCTTACAGTTTTAGACAGTAGCCAATAGGCTGAACCCTGACAGTTTTAGACAGTAGCCAATAGGCTGAACCCTGACAGTTTTTGACAGTAGCCAATAGGCTGAACCCTGACAGTTTTAGACGGTAGCCAATAGGCTGAACCCTGACAGTTTCAGTAGCCAATAGGCTGAACCCTGACAGTTTTAGACAGTAGCCAATAGGCTTACAGTTTTAGACAGTAGCTAATAGGCTGAACCCTTACAGTTTTAGACAGTAACCAATAGGCTGAATCCTGACAGTTTTAAACAGTAGCCAACAGGCTGAACCCTTACAGTTTTAGACCGTAGCCAATAGGCTGCACCCTTACAGTTTTAGACAGTAGCCAATAGGCTTACAGTTTTATACAGTAGCCAATAGGCTGAACCCTGACAGTTTTAGACAGTAGCCAATAGGCTGAACCCTGACAGTTTTAGACAGTAGCCAATAGGCTGAACCCTGACAGTTTCAGTAGCCAATAGGCTGAACCCTGACAGTTTTAGACAGTAGCCAATAGGCTTACAGTTTTAGACAGTAGCCAATAGGCTTAACCCTGACAGTTTTAGACAGTAATCGATAAGGCTGAACCCTGACAGTTTTAGACAGTAGCCAATAGGCTGAACCGTGACAGTTTTAGACAGTAGCCAATAGGCTGAAACCTGACAGTTTTAAACAGTAGCCAATAGGCTGAACCCTTACAATTTAGACCGTAGCCAATAGGCTGAACCCTGACAGTTTCAGTAGCCAATAGGCTGAACGCTGACAGTTTTAGACAGTAGCCAATAGGCTGAACCCTGACAGTTTTAGACAGTAGCCAATAGACTGAACCCTGACAGTTTTAGAAAGTAGCCAATAGGCTTACAGTTTTAGACAGTAGCCAATAGGCTTAACCCTGACAGTTTTAGACAGTAATCGATAAGGCTGAACCCTGACAGTTTTAGACAGTAGCCAATAGGCTGAACCGTGACAGTTTTAGACAGTAGCCAATAGGCTGAAACCTGACAGTTTTAGACAGTAGCCAATAGGCTTACAGTTTTAGACAGTAGCCAATAGGCTGAACCCTGACAGTTTTAGACAGTAATCAATAGGCTGAACACTGACAGTTTTAGACAGTAGCCAATAGGCTGAACCCTTTCAGTTTTAGACAGTAGGCTAATAGGCTGAACCCTGACAGTTTTAGACAGTAGCCAATAGGCTGAACCCTGACAGTTTTAGACAGTAGCCAATAGGCTGAACCCTGACAGTTTTAGACAGTAGCCAATAGGCTTACAGTTTTAGACAGTAGCTAATAGGCTGAACCCTTACAGTTTTAGACAGTAACCATATAGGCTGAACCCTGACAGTTTTAAACAGTAGCCAATAGGCTGAACCCTTACAGTTTAGACCGTAGCCAATAGGCTGCACCCTTACAGTTTTAGACAGTAGCCAATAGGCTGAACCCTGACAGTTTCAGTAGCCAATAGGCTGAACCCTTACAGTTTAGACCGTAGCCAATAGGCTGAACCCTGACAGTTTCAGTAGCCAATAGGCTGAACCCTTACAGTTTTAGACAGTAGCCAATAGGCTGAACCCTGACGGTTTCAGTAGCCAATATGCTGAACCCTGACAGTTTTAGACAGTAGCCAATAGGCTGAACCCTGACAGTTTTAGACAGTAGCCAATAGGCCTAACCCTTACAGTTTTAGACAGTAGCCAATAGGCTGAACCCTGACAGTTTTAGACAGTAGCCAATAGGCTGAACCCTGACAGTTTTAGACAGTAGCCAATAGGCTGAACCCTTACAGTTTTAGACAGTAACCAATAGGCTGAACCCTTACAGTTTCGACAGTAGCAAATAGGCTGAACCCTTACAGTTTTAGACAGTAGCCAATAGGCTGAACCCTTACAGTTATAGACAGTAACCAATAGGCTGAACCCTGACAGTTTTAGACAGTAGCCAATAGGCTGTACCCTGACAGTTTCAGTAGCCAATAGGCTGAACCACTGACAGTTTTAGACAGTAGCCACTAGGCTTACAGTTTTAGACAGTAGCCAATAGGCTGAACCCTGACAGTTTTAGACAGTAGCCAATAGGCTGAACCCTTACAGTTTTAGACAGTAGCCAATAGGCCGAACCCTTACAGTTTTAGACAATAGCCAATAGGCTGAACCCTGACAGTTTCAGTAGCCAATAGGCTGAACCCTTACAGTTTAGACAGTAGCCAATATGCTGAACCCTGACAGTTTCAGTAGCCAATAGGCTGAACCCTTACAGTTTTAGACAGTAGCCAATAGGCTGAACCCTTACAGTGTTAGGCAGTAGCCAATAGGCTGAACCCTGACAGTTTCAGTAGCCAATAGGCTGAACCCTGACAGTTTTAGACAGTAGCCAATAGGCTTACAGTTTTAGACAGTAGCTAATAGGCTGAACCCTTACAGTTTTAGACAGTAACCAATAGGCTGAACCCTGACAGTTTTAAACAGTAGCCAATAGGCTGAACCCTTACAGTTTTAGACCGTAGCCAATAGGCTGAACCCTTACAGTTTTAGACAGTAGCCAATAGGCTGAACCCTGACAGTTTCAGTAGCCAATAGGCTGAACCCTTACAGTTTAGACCGTAGCCAATAGGCTGAACCCTGACAGTTTCAGTAGCCAATAGGCTGAACCCTTACAGTTTTAGACAGTAGCCAATAGGCTGAACCCTTACAGTGTTAGACAGTAGCCAATAGGCTGAAACCTGACAGTTTCAGTAGCCAATAGGCTGAACCCTGACAGTTTTAGATAGTAGCCAATAGGCTTACAGTTTTAGACAGTAGCCAATAGGCTGAACCCTGACAGTTTTAGACAGTATCCAATAGGCTGAACCCTTACAGGTTTAGACAGTAACCAATAGGCTGAACCCTTACAGTTTAGACAGTAGCCAATAGGCTGAACCCTTACAGTTTTAGACAGTAGCCAATAGGCTGAACCCTTACAGTTATAGACAGTAACCAATAGGCTGAACCCTGACAGTTTTAGACAGTAGCCAATAGGCTGTACCCTGACAGTTTCAGTAGCCAATAGGCTGAACCACTGACAGTTTTAGACAGTAGCCACTAGGCTTACAGTTTTAGACAGTAGCCAATAGGCTGAACCCTGACAGTTTTAGACAGTAGCCAATAGGCTGAACCCTTACAGTTTTAGACAGTAGCCAATAGGCCTAACCCTTACAGTTTTAGACAATAGCCAATAGGCTGAACCCTGACAGTTTCAGTAGCCAATAGGCTGAACCCTTACAGTTTAGACAGTAGCCAATATGCTGAACCCTGACAGTTTCAGTAGCCAATAGGCTGAACCTTTACAGTTTTAGACAGTAGCCAATAGGCTGAACCCTTACAGTGTTAGGCAGTAGCCAATAGGCTGAACCCTGACAGTTTCAGTAGCCAATAGGCTGAACCCTGACAGTTTTAGACAGTTGCCAATAGGCTTACAGTTTTAGACAGTAGCTAATAGGCTGAACCCTTACAGTTTTAGACAGTAACCAATAGGCTGAACCCTGACAGTTTTAAACAGTAGCCAATAGGCTGAACCCTTACAGTTTTAGACCGTAGCCAATAGGCTGAACCCTTACAGTTTTAGACAGTAGCCAATAGGCTGAACCCTGACAGTTTCAGTAGCCAATAGGCTGAACCCTTACAGTTTAGACCGTAGCCAATAGGCTGAACCCTTACAGTCTTAGACAGTAGCCAATAGGCTGAAACCTGACAGTTTCAGTAGCCAATAGGCTGAACCCTGACAGTTTTAGATAGTAGCCAATAGGCTTACAGTTTTAGACAGTAGCCAATAGGCTGAACCCTGACAGTTTTAGACAGTATCCAATAGGCTGAACCCTTACAGGTTTAGACAGTAGCCAATAGGCTGAAACCTGACAGTTTCAGTAGCCAATAGGCTGAACCCTGACAGTTTTAGATAGTAGCCAATAGGCTTACAGTTTTAGACAGTAGCCAATAGGCTGAACCCTTACAGTTTAGACAGTAGCCAATAGGCTGAACCTTTACAGTTTAGCGAGTAGCCAATAGGCTGAACCCTTACAGTTTTAGACAGTAACCAATAGGCTGCTCCTTACAGTTTTGGACAGTAGGCCAATAGGCTGAACCCTGACAGTTTTAGACAGTAGCCAATAGGCTGTACCCTTACAGTTTTAGACAGTATCAAATAGGCTGAACCCTGTCAGTTTTAGACAGTAACCAATAGGCTGAACCCTGACAGTTTTAGACAGTAGCCAATAGACTGAACCCTGACAGTTTTAGACAGTAGCCAATAGGCTGAACCCTTAAAGTTTTAGACAGTAGCCAATAGGATGAACCCTGACAGTTTTAGACAGTAGCCAATAGGCTGAACCCTGACAGTTTTAGACAGTAGCCAATAGGCTTACAGTTTTAGACAGTAGCCAATAGGCTGAACCCTGACAGTTTTAGACAGTAGCCAATAGGCTGAACCCTGACAGTTTTAGACAGTAGCCAATAGGCTGAACCCTGACAGTTTTAGACAGTAGCCAATAGGCTGAACCCTGACAGTTTCAGTAGCCAATAGGCTGAACCCTGACAGTTTTAGACAGTAGCCAATAGGCTTACAGTTTTAGACAGTAGCTAATAGGCTGAACCCTTACAGTTTTAGACAGTAGCCAATAGGCTGAACCCTGACAGTTTTAAACAGTAGCCAACAGGCTGAAACCTTACAGTTTTAGACCGTAGCCAATAGGCTGAACCCTTACAGTTTTAGACAGTAGCCAATAGGCTTACAGTTTTATACAGTAGCCAATAGGCTGAACCCTGACAGTTTTAGACAGTAGCCAATAGGCCTAACCCTTACAGTTTTAGACAATAGCCAATAGGCTGAACCCTGACAGTTTTACAGTAGCCAATAGGCTGAACCCTGACAGTTTTAGACAGTAGCCAATAGGCTGAACCCTTACAGTTTTAGACAGTAGCCAATAGGCTGAACCCTTACAGTTTTAGACAGTAGCAAATAGGCTGAACCCTTACAGTTTTAGACAGTAGCCAATAGGCTGAACCCTTACAGTTTTAGACAGTAGCCAATAGGCTGAACCCTGACAGTTTTAGACAGTAGCCAATAGGCTGTACCCTGACAGTTTCAGTAGCCAATAGGCTGAACCCTGACAGTTTTAGACAGTAGCCACTAGGCTTACAGTTTTAGACAGTAGCCAATAGGCTGAACCCTGACAGTTTTAGACAGTAGCCAATAGGCTGAACCCTGACAGTTTTAGACAGTAGCCAATAGGCTGAACCCTTACAGTTTTAGACAGTAGCCAATAGGCTGAACCCTGACAGTTTCAGTAGCCAATAGGCTGAACCCTTACAGTTTTAGACAGTAGCCAATATGCTGAACCCTTACAGTTTCAGTAGCCAATAGGCTGAACCCTTACAGTTTTAGACAGTAGCCAATAGGCTGAACCCTTACAGTGTTAGGCAGTAGCCAATAGGCTGAACCCTGACAGTTTCAGTAGCCAATAGGCTGAACCCTGACAGTTTTAGACAGTTGCCAATAGGCTTACAGTTTTAGACAGTAGCTAATAGGCTTACAGTTTTAGACAGTAGCCAATAGGCTGAACCCTGACAGTTTTAAACAGTAGCCAATAGGCTGAACCCTTACAGTTTTAGACCGTAGCCAATAGGCTGAACCCTTACAGTTTTAGACAGTAGCCAATAGGCTGAACCCTGACAGTTTCAGTAGCCAATAGGCTGAACCCTTACAATTTAGACCGTAGCCAATAGGCTGAACCCTGACAGTTTCAGTAGCCAATAGGCTGAACCCTTACAGCTTTAGACAGTAGCCAATAGGCTGAACCCTTACAGTGTTAGACAGTAGCCAATAGGCTGAACCCTGACAGTTTCAGTAGCCAATAGGCTGAACCCTGACAGTTTTAGACAGTAGCCAATAGGTGAACTGACAGTTTTAGACAGTAGCCAATAGGCTGAACCCTGACAGTTTTAGACAGTAGCCAATAGGCTGAACCCTTACAGTTTTAGACAGTAGCCAATAGGCTGAACCCTTACAGTTTTAGACAGTAGCCAATAGGCTGAACCCTTACAGTTTTAGACAGTAGCCAATAGGCTGAACCCTTACAGTTTTAGACAATAGCCAATAGGCTGAACCCTGACAGTTTTAGACAGTAGCCAATAGGCTGTACCCTGACAGTTTCAGTAGCCAATAGGCTGAACCACTGACAGTTTTAGACAGTAGCCACTAGGCTTACAGTTTTAGACAGTAGCCAATAGGCTGAACCCTGACAGTTTTAGACAGTAGCCAATAGGCTGAACCCTTACAGTTTTAGACAGTAGCCAATAGGCCGAACCCTTACAGTTTTAGACAGTAGCCAATAGGCTGAACCCTGACAGTTTCAGTAGCCAATAGGCTGAACCCTTACAGTTTAGACAGTAGCCAATAGGCTGAACCCTGACAGTTTCAGTAGCCAATAGGCTGAACCTTTACAGTTTTAGACAGTAGCCAATAGGCTGAACCCTTACAGTGTTAGGCAGTAGCCAATAGGCTGAACCCTGACAGTTTCAGTAGCCAATAGGCTGAACCCTGACAGTTTTAGACAGTTGCCAATAGGCTTACAGTTTTAGACAGTAGCTAATAGGCTGAACCCTTACAGTTTTAGACAGTAACCAATAGGCTGAACCCTGACAGTTTTAAACAGTAGCCAATAGGCTGAACCCTTACAGTTTTAGACCGTAGCCAATAGGCTGAACCCTTACAGTTTTAGACAGTAGCCAATAGGCTGAACCCTGACAGTTTCAGTAGCCAATAGGCTGAACCCTTACAGTTTTAGACAGTAGCCAATAGGCTGAACCCTTACAGTCTTAGACAGTAGCCAATAGGCTGAACCCTGACAGTTTCAGTAGCCAATAGGCTGAACCCTGACAGTTTTAGATAGTAGCCAATAGGCTACTACAGTTTTAACAGTAGCCAATAGGCTGAACCCTGACAGTTTTAGACAGTAGCCAATAGGCTGAACCCTTACAGTTTTAGACAGTAGCCAATAGGCTGACCCCTGACAGTTTTAGACAGTAGCCAATAGGCTGAACCCTGACAGTTTTAGACAGTAGCCAATAGGCTGAACCCTTACAGTTTTAGACAGTAGCCAATAGGCTGAACCCTGACAGTTTAGACAGTAGCCAATAGGCTGAACCTTTACAGTTTAGCGAGTAGCCAATAGGCTGAACCCTTACAGTTTTAGACAGTAACCAATAGGCTGCTCCTTACAGTTTTGGACAGTAGGCCAATAGGCTGAACCCTGACAGTTTTAGACAGTAGCCAATAGGCTGTACCCTTACAGTTTTAGACAGTATCAAATAGGCTGAACCCTGTCAGTTTTAGACAGTAACCAATAGGCTGAACCCTGACAGTTTTAGACAGTAGCCAATAGACTGAACCCTGACAGTTTTAGACAGTAGCCAATAGACTGAATCCTTACAGTTTTAGACAGTAGCCAATAGGATGAACCCTGACAGTTTTAGACGGTAGCCAATAGACTGAACCCTGACAGTTTTAGACAGTAGCCAATAGGCTTACAGTTTTAGACAGTAGCCAATAGGCTGAACCCTGACAGTTTTAGACAGTAGCCAATAGGCTGAACCCTGACAGTTTTAGACAGTAGCCAATAGGCTGAACCCTGACAGTTTTAGACGGTAGCCAATAGGCTGAACCCTGACAGTTTCAGTAGCCAATAGGCTGAACCCTGACAGTTTTAGACAGTAGCCAATAGGCTTACAGTTTTAGACAGTAGCTAATAGGCTGAACCCTTACAGTTTTAGACAGTAACCAATAGGCTGAACCCTGACAGTTTTAAACAGTAGCCAACAGGCTGAAACCTTACAGTTTTAGACCGTAGCCAATAGGCTGCACCCTTACAGTTTTAGACAGTAGCCAATAGGCTTACAGTTTTATACAGTAGCCAATAGGCTGAACCCTGACAGTTTTAGACAGTAGCCAATAGGCTGAACCCTGACAGTTTTAGACAGTAGCCAATAGGCTGATCCCTGACAGTTTCAGTAGCCAATAGGCTGAACCCTGACAGTTTTAGAACGTAGCCAATAGGCTTACAGTTTTAGACAGTAGCTAATAGGCTGAACCCTTACAGTTTTAGACAGTAACCAATCGGCTGAACCCTGACAGTTTTAAACAGTAGCCAATAGGCTGAACCCTTACAATTTAGACCGTAGCCAATAGTCTGAACCCTGACAGTTTCAGTAGCCAATAGGCTGAACGCTGACAGTTTTAGACAGTAGCCAATAGGCTGAACCCTGACAGTTTTAGACAGTAGCCAATAGACTGAACCCTGACAGTTTTAGAAAGTAGCCAATAGGCTTACAGTTTTAGACAGTAGCCAATAGGCTTAACCCTGACAGTTTTAGACAGTAATCGATAGGCTGAACCCTGACAGTTTTAGACAGTAGCCAATAGGCTTACAGTTTTAGACAGTAGCTAATAGGCTGAACCCTTACAGTTTTAGACAGTAACCAATAGGCTGAACCCGGACAGTTTTAAACAGTAGCCAATAGGCTGAACCCTTACAGTTTAGACCGTAGCCAATAGGCTGCACCCTTACAGTTTTAGACAGTAGCCAATAGGCTGAACCCTGACAGTTTCAGTAGCCAATAGGCTGAACCCTTACAATTTAGACCGTAGCCAATAGGCTGAACCCTGACAGTTTCAGTAGCCAATAGGCTGAACCCTTACAGTTTTAGACAGTAGCCAATAGGCTGAACCCTTACAGTGTTAGACAGTAGCCAATATGCTGAACCCTGACAGTTTCAGTAGCCAATAGACTGAACCCTGACAGTTTCAGTAGCCAATAGGCTGAACCCTGACGGTTTCAGTAGCCAATAGGCTGAACCCTGACAGTTTTAGACAGTAGCCAATAGGCTTACAGTTTTAGACAGTAGCCAATAGGCTGACCCCTGACAGTTTTAGACAGTAGCCAATAGGCTGAACCCTGACAGTTTTAGACAGTAGCCAATAGGCTGAACCCTTACAGTTTTAGACAGTAGCCAATAGGCTGAACCCTGACAGTTTCAGTAGCCAATAGGCTGAACCCTGACAGTTTTATACAGTAGCCAATAGGCTGAACCCTGACAGTTTTAGACAGCAGCCAATAGGCTGTACCCTGACAGTTTTCGACAGTAGCCAATAGGCTGAACCCTGACAGTTTTAGACAGTAGCCAATAGGCTGAACCCTGACAGTTTTAGACAGTAGCCAATAGACTGAACCCTGACAGTTTTAGAAAGTAGCCAATAGGCTTACAGTTTTAGACAGTAGCCAATAGGCTGAACCCTGACAGTTTTAGACAGTAATCAATAGGCTGAACACTGACAGTTTTAGACAGTAGCCAATAGGCTGAACCCTTTCAGTTTTAGACAGTAGCCAATAGGCTGAACCCTTACAGTTTTAGACAGTAGCCAATAGGCTGAACCCTTACAGTTTTAGACAGTAGCCAATAGGCTGAACCCTTTCAGATTTAGACAGTAGCCAATAGGCTGAACCCTGACAGTTTTAGACAGTAGCCAATAGGCTGAACCCTGACAGTTTTAGACAGTAGCCAATAGGCTGAACCCTGACAGTTTTAGACAGTAGCCAATAGGCTGAACCCTGACAGTTTTAGACAGTAGCCAATAGGCTGAACCCTTACAGTTTTAGACAGTAGCCAATAGGCTGAACCCTGACAGTTTCAGTAGCCAATAGGCTGAACCCTGACAGTTTTAGACAGTAGCCAATAGGCTGAACCCTGACAGTTTTAGACAGTAGCCAATAGGCTGAACCCTGACAGTTTTAGACAGTAGC
Organism: Salmo salar; assembly: GCF_905237065.1. Classification (NCBI taxonomy): domain Eukaryota; kingdom Metazoa; phylum Chordata; class Actinopteri; order Salmoniformes; family Salmonidae; genus Salmo; species Salmo salar. The sequence continues at coordinate 53,308,929 of NC_059452.1, read as the reverse complement.
CAATAGGCTGAACCCTTACAGTTTTAGACAGTAGCCAATAGGCTGAACCCTGACAGTTTCAGTAGCCAATAGGCTGAACCCTGACAGTTTTAGACAGTTGCCAATAGGCTGAACCCTTACAGTTTAGACCGTAGCCAATAGGCTCAACCCTTACAGTTCAGACTGTAGCCTATAGGCTGAACCCTTACCGTTTCAGTAGCCAATAGGCTGAACCCTTACAGTTTTAGACAGTAGCCAATAGGCTGAACCCTTACAGTGTTAGACAGTAGCCAATAGGCTGAACCCTGACCGTTTCAGTAGCCAATAGGCTAAACCCTGACAGTTTCAGTAGCCAATAGGCTGAACCCTGACAGTTTCAGTAGCCAATAGGCTGAACCCTTACAGTTTTAGACAGTAGCCAATATGCTCAACCCTTACAGTTTAGACAGTAGCCAATAGGCTGAACCCTTACAGTTTTAGACAGTAGCCAATAGGCTGAACCCTTACAGTTTTAGACAGTAGCCAATAGGCTGAACCCTTACAGTTTTAGAAAGTAGCCAATAGGCTTACAGTTTTAGACAGTAGCCAATAGGCTTAACCCTGACAGTTTTAGACAGTAATCGATAGGCTGAACCCTGACAGTTTTAGACAGTAGCCAATAGGCTGAACCCTGACAGTTTTAGACAGTAGCCAATAGGCTGAACCCTGACAGTTTTAGACAGTAGCCAATAGGCTTACAGTTTTAGACAGTAGCCAATAGGCTGAACCCTGACAGTTTTAGACAGTAATCAATAGGCTGAACACTGACAGTTTTAGACAGTAGCCAATAGACTGAACCCTGACAGTTTTAGAAAGTAGCCAATAGGCTTACAGTTTTAGACAGTAGCCAATAGGCTTAACCCTGACAGTTTTAGACAGTAATCGATAGGCTGAACCCTGACAGTTTTAGACAGTAGCCAATAGGCTGAACCGTGACAGTTTTAGACAGTAGCCAATAGGCTGAACCCTGACAGTTTTAGACAGTAGCCAATAGGCTTACAGTTTTAGACAGTAGCCAATAGGCTGAACCCTGACAGTTTTAGACAGTAATCAATAGGCTGAACACTGACAGTTTTAGACAGTAGCCAATAGGCTGAACCCTTTCAGGTTTAGACAGTAGCCAATAGGCTGAACCCTTACAGTTTTAGACAGTAGCCAATAGGCTGAACCCTTACAGTTTTAGAAAGTAGCCAATAGGCTTACAGTTTTAGACAGTAGCCAATAGGCTGAACCCTGACAGTTTTAGACAGTAATCAATAGGCTGAACACTGACAGTTTTAGACAGTAGCCAATAGGCTGAACCCTTTCAGGTTTAGACAGTAGCCAATAGGCTGAACCCTTACAGTTTTAGACAGTAGCCAATAGACTGAACCCTGACAGTTTTAGAAAGTAGCCAATAGGCTTACAGTTTTAGACAGTAGCCAATAGGCTTAACCCTGACAGTTTTAGACAGTAATCGATAGGCTGAACCCTGACAGTTTTAGACAGTAGCCAATAGGCTGAACCGTGACAGTTTTAGACAGTAGCCAATAGGCTGAACCCTGACAGTTTTAGACAGTAGCCACTAGGCTTACAGTTTTAGACAGTAGCCAGTAGGCTGAACCCTGACAGTTTTAGACAGTAATCAATAGGCTGAACACTGACAGTTTTAGACAGTAGCCAATAGGCTGAACCCTTTCAGGTTTAGACAGTAGCCAATAGGCTGAACCCTTACAGTTTTAGACAGTAGCCAATAGGCTGAACCCTTACAGTTTCCGTAACCAATAGGCTGAACCCTTACAGTTTTAGACAGTAGCCAATAGGCTGAACCCTTACAGTTTTAGACAGTAGCCAATAGGCTGAACCCTTTCAATTTTTGACAGTAGCCAATAGGCTGAACCCTGACAGTTTTAGACAGTAGCCAATAGGCTTACAGTTTTAGACAGTAGCCAAAAGGCTGAACCCTGACAGTTTTAGACAGTAGCCAATAGGCTGAACCCTGACAGTTTTAGACAGTAGCCAATAGGCTGAACCCTTACAGTTTTAGACAGTAGCCAATAGGCTGAACCCTGACAGTTTCAGTAGCCAATAGGCTGAACCCTGACAGTTTTAGACAATTGCCAATAGGCTTACAGTTTTAGACAGTAGCTAATAGGCTGAACCCTTACAGTTTTAGACAGTAGCCAATAGGCTGAACCCTTACAGTTTTAGACAGTAGCCAATAGGCTGAACCCTGACAGTTTCAGTAGCCAACAGGCTGAACCCTTACAGTTTTAGACCGTAGCCAATAGGCTGCACCCTTACAGTTTTAGACAGTAGCCAATAGGCTTACAGTTTTATACAGTAGCCAATAGGCTGAACCCTGACAGTTTTAGACAGTAGCCAATAGGCTGAACCCTGACAGTTTTAGACAGTAGCCAATAGGCTGAACGCTGACAGTTTTAGACAGTAGCCAATAGGCTGAACCCTGACAGTTTTAGACAGTAGCCAATAGACTGAACCCTGACAGTTTTAGAAAGTAGCCAATAGGCTTACAGTTTTAGACAGTAGCCAATAGGCTTAACCCTGACAGTTTTAGACAGTAATCGATAGGCTGAACCCTGACAGTTTTAGACAGTAGCCAATAGGCTGAACCGTGACAGTTTTAGACAGTAGCCAATAGGCTGAACCCTGACAGTTTTAGACAGTAGCCAATAGGCTTACAGTTTTAGACAGTAGCCAATAGGCTGAACCCTGACAGTTTTAGACAGTAATCCATAGGCTGAACACTGACAGTTTTAGACAGTAGCCAATAGGCTGAACCCTTTCAGTTTTAGACAGTAGGCCAATAGGCTGAACCCTGACAGTTTTAGACAGTAGCCAATAGGCTGAACCCTGACAGTTTTAGACAGTAGCCAATAGGCTGAACCCTGACAGTTTTAGACAGTAGCCAATAGGCTTACAGTTTTAGACAGTAGCTAATAGGCTGAACCCTTACAGTTTTAGACAGTAACCAATAGGCTGAACCCTGACAGTTTTAAACAGTAGCCAATAGGCTGAACCCTTACAGTTTAGACCGTAGCCAATAGGCTGCACCCTTACAGTTTTAGACAGTAGCCAATAGGCTGAACCCTGACAGTTTCAGTAGCCAATAGGCTGAACCCTTACAATTTAGACCGTAGCCAATAGGCTGAACCCTGACAGTTTCAGTAGCCAATAGGCTGAACCCTTACAGTTTTAGACAGTAGCCAATAGGCTGAACCCTTACAGTGTTAGACAGTAGCCAATAGGCTGAACCCTGACAGTTTCAGTAGCCAATAGGCTGAACCCTGACAGTTTCAGTAGCCAATAGGCTGAACCCTGACGGTTTCAGTAGCCAATAGGCTGAACCCTGACAGTTTTAGACAGTAGCCAATAGGCTTACAGTTTTAGACAGTAGCCAATAGGCTGACCCCTGACAGTTTTAGACAGTAGCCAATAGGCTGAACCCTTACAGTTTTAGACAGTAGCCAATAGGCTGAACCCTGACAGTTTCAGTAGCCAATAGGCTGAACCCTGACAGTTTTATACAGTAGCCAATAGGCTGAACCCTGACAGTTTTAGACAGCAGCCAATAGACTGTACCCTGACAGTTTTCAACAGTAGCCAATAGGCTGAACCCTGACAGTTTTAGACAGTAGCCAATAGGCTGAACCCTGACAGTTTTAGACAGTAGCCAATAGGCTGAACCCTGACAGTTTTAGAAAGTAGCCAATAGGCTTACAGTTTTAGACAGTAGCCAATAGGCTGAACCCTGACAGTTTTAGACAGTAGCCAATAGGCTGAACACTGACAGTTTTAGACAGTAGCCAATAGGCTGAACCCTTTCAGTTTTAGACAGTAGCCAATAGGCTGAACCCTGACAGTTTTAGACAGTAGCCAATAGGCTGAACCCTTACAGTTTTAGACAGCAGCCAATAGGCTGAACCCTGACAGATTTAGACAGTAGCCAATAGGCTGAACCCTGACAGTTTTAGACAGTAGCCAATAGGCTGAACCCTTACAGTTTTAGACAGTAGCCAATAGGCTGAACCCTGACAGTTTCAGTAGCCAATAGGCTGAACCCTGACAGTTTTAGACAGTTGCCAATAGGCTTACAGTTTTAGACAGTAGCTAATAGGCTGAACCCTTACAGTTTTAGACCGTAGCCAATAGGCTGAACCCTTACAGTTTTAGACAGTAGCCAATAGGCTGAACCCTTACAGTTTAGACCGTAGCCAATAGGCTCAACCCTTACAGTTCAGACTGTAGCCTATAGGCTGAACCCTTACCGTTTCAGTAGCCAATAGGCTGAACCCTTACAGTTTTAGACAGTAGCCAATAGGCTGAACCCTTACAGTGTTAGACAGTAGCCAATAGGCTGAACCCTGACCGTTTCAGTAGCCAATAGGCTAAACCCTGACAGTTTCAGTAGCCAATAGGCTGAACCCTGACAGTTTCAGTAGCCAATAGGCTGAACCCTTACAGTTTTAGACAGTAGCCAATAGGCTGAACCCTTACAGTTTTAGACAGTAGCCAATAGGCTGAACCCTTACAGTTTTAGACAGTAGCCAATAGGCTGAACCCTGACAGTTTTAGACAGTAGCCAATAGGCTGAACCCTTACAGTTTTAGAAAGTAGCCAATAGGCTTACAGTTTTAGACAGTAGCCAATAGGCTTAACCCTGACAGTTTTAGACAGTAGCCAATAGGCTGAACCCTGACAGTTTTAGACAGTAGCCAATAGGCTTACAGTTTTAGACAGTAGCCAATAGGCTGAACCCTGACAGTTTTAGACAGTAACCAATAGGCTGAACACTGACAGTTTTAGACAGTAGCCAATAGACTGAACCCTGACAGTTTTAGAAAGTAGCCAATAGGCTTACAGTTTTAGACAGTAGCCAATAGGCTTAACCCTGACAGTTTTAGACAGTAATTGATAGGCTGAACCCTGACAGTTTTAGACAGTAGCCAATAGGCTGAACCGTGACAGTTTTAGACAGTAGCCAATAGGCTGAACCCTGACAGTTTTAGACAGTAGCCAATAGGCTTACAGTTTTAGACAGTAGCCAATAGGCTTAACCCTGACAGTTTTAGACAGTAATCGATAGGCTGAACCCTGACAGTTTTAGACAGTAGCCAATAGGCTGAACCCTGACAGTTTTAGACAGTAGCCAATAGGCTTACAGTTTTAGACAGTAGCCAATAGGCTGAACCCTGACAGTTTTAGACAGTAGCCAATAGGCTGAACACTGACAGTTTTAGACAGTAGCCAATAGACTGAACCCTGACAGTTTTAGAAAGTAGCCAATAGGCTTACAGTTTTAGACAGTAGCCAATAGGCTTAACCCTGACAGTTTTAGACAGTAATTGATAGGCTGAACCCTGACAGTTTTAGACAGTAGCCAATAGGCTGAACCCTTACAGTTATAGACAGTAGCCAATAGGCTGAACCCTTACAGTTTTAGACAGTAGCCAATAGGCTTACAGTTTTAGACAGTAGCCAATAGGCTGAACCCTGACAGTTTTAGACAGTAATCAATAGGCTGAACACTGACAGTTTTAGACAGTAGCCAATAGGCTGAACCCTTTCAGGTTTAGACAGTAGCCAATAGGCTGAACCCTTACAGTTTTAGACAGTAGCCAATAGGCTGAACCCTTACAGTTTCCGTAACCAATAGGCTGAACCCTTACAGTTTTAGACAGTAGCCAATAGGCTGAACCCTTACAGTTTTAGACAGTAGCCAATAGGCTGAACCCTTTCAATTTTTGACAGTAGCCAATAGGCTGAACCCTGACAGTTTTAGACAGTAGCCAATAGGCTTACAGTTTTAGACAGTAGCCAATAGGCTGAACCCTGACAGTTTTAGACAGTAGCCAATAGGCTGAACCCTGACAGTTTTAGACAGTAGCCAATAGGCTGAACCCTTACAGTTTTATTCAGTAGCCAATAGGCTGAACCCTGACAGTTTCAGTAGCCAATAGGCTGAACCCTGACAGTTTTAGACAGTAGCCAATATGCTGAACCCTTACAGTTTAGACAGCAGCCAATAGGCTGAACCCTTACAGTTTTAGACAGTAGCCAATAGGCTGAACCCTTACAGTTTTAGACAGTAGCCAATAGGCTGAACCCTTACAGTTTTAGACAGTAGCCAATAGGCTGAACCCTTACAGTTTCCGTAACCAATAGGCTGAACCCTTAAAGTTTTAGACAGTAGCCAATAGGCTGAACCCTGACAGTTTCAGTAGCCAATAGGCTGAACCCTGACAGTTTCAGTAGCCAATAGGCTGAACCCTGACAGTTTCAGTAGCCAATAGGCTGAACCCTGACGGTTTCAGTAGCCAATACGCTGAACCCTGACAGTTTTAGACAGTAGCCAATAGGCTTACAGTTTTAGACAGTAGCCAATAGGCTGACCCCTGACAGTTTTAGACAGTAGCCAATAGGCTGAGCCCTTACAGTGTTAGACAGTAGCCAATAGGCTAAACCCTGACAGTTTCAGTCGCCAATAGGCTGAACCCTGACAGTTTTAGACAGTAGCCAATAGGCTGAACCCTGACAGTTTTAGACAGTAGCCAATAGGCTGAACACTGACAGTTTTATACAGTAGCCAATAGGCTGAACCCTGACAGTTTTAGACAGCAGCCAATAGGCTGTACCCTGACAGTTTTCGACAGTAGCCAATAGGCTGAAACCTGACAGTTTTAGACAGTAGCCAATAGGCTGAACCCTGACAGTTTTAGACAGTAGCCAATAGACTGAACCCTGACAGTTTTAGAAAGTAGCCAATAGGCTTACAGTTTTAGACAGTAGCCAATAGGCTTAACCCTGACAGTTTTAGACAGTAATCGATAGGCTGAACCCTGACAGTTTTAGACAGTAGCCAATAGGCTGAACCGTGACAGTTTTAGACAGTAGCTAATAGGCTGAACCCTTACAGTTTTAGACAGTAACCAATAGGCTGAACCCTGACAGTTTTAAACCGTAGCCAATAGGCTGAACCCTTACAGTTTTAGACAGTAGCCAATAGGCTGAACCCTTACAGTTTAGACCGTAGCCAATAGGCTGAACCCTGACAGTTTCAGTAGCCAATAGGCTGAACCCTTACAGTTTTAGACAGTAGCCAATAGGCTAAACCCTTACAGTTTTAGACAGTAGCCAATAGGCTGAACCCTTTCAATTTTTGACAGTAGCCAATAGGCTGAACCCTGACAGTTTTAGACAGTAGCCAATAGGCTTACAGTTTTAGACAGTAGCCAATAGGCTGAACCCTGACAGTTTTAGACAGTAGCCAATAGGCTGAACCCTGACAGTTTTAGACAGTAGCCAATAGGCTGAACCCTTACAGTTTTAGACAGTAGCCAATAGGCTGAACCCTGACAGTTTCAGTAGCCAATAGGCTGAACCCTGACAGTTTTAGACAGTTGCCAATAGGCTTACAGTTTTAGACAGTAGCTAATAGGCTGAACCCTTACAGTTTTAGACAGTAGCCAATAGGCTGAACCCTTACAGTTTTAGACAGTAGCCAATAGGCTGAACCCTGACAGTTTTATACAGTAGCCAATAGGCTGAACCCTGACAGTTTTAGACAGCAGCCAATAGGCTGTACCCTGACAGTTTTCGACAGTAGCCAATAGGCTGAAACCTGACAGTTTTAGACAGTAGCCAATAGGCTGAACCCTTTCAATTTTTGACAGTAGCCAATAGGCTGAACCCTGACAGTTTTAGACAGTAGCCAATAGGCTTACAGTTTTAGACAGTAGCCAATAGGCTTAACCCTGACAGTTTTAGACAGTAATCGATAGGCTGAACCCTGACAGTTTTAGACCGTAGCCAATCGGCTGAACCCTTACAGTTTAGACCGTAGCCAATAGGCTGAACCCTGACAGTTTCAGTAGCCAATAGGCTGAACCCTTACAGTTTTAGACAGTAGCCAATAGGCTAAACCCTTACAGTTTTAGACAGTAGCCAATAGGCTGAACCCTTTCAATTTTTGACAGTAGCCAATAGGCTGAACCCTGACAGTTTTAGACAGTAGCCAATAGGGCTTACAGTTTTAGACAGTAGCCAATAGGCTGAACCCTGACAGTTTTAGACAGTAGCCAATAGGCTGAACCCTGACAGTTTTAGACAGTAGCCAATAGGCTGAACCCTTACAGTTTTAGACAGTAGCCAATAGGCTGAACCCTGACAGTTTCAGTAGCCAATAGGCTGAACCCTGACAGTTTTAGACAGTTGCCAATAGGCTTACAGTTTTAGACAGTAGCTAATAGGCTGAACCCTTACAGTTTTAGACAGTAGCCAATAGGCTGAACCCTTACAGTTTTAGACAGTAGCCAATAGGCTGAACCCTGACAGTTTCAGTAGCCAATAGGCTGAACCCTGACAGTTTTAGACAGTAGCCAATAGGCTGAACCCTGACAGTTTTAGACAGTAGCCAATAGGCTGAACCCTTACAGTTTTAGACAGTAGCCAATAGGCTGAACCCTTACAGTTTTAGACAGTAGCCAATAGGCTGAACCCTGACAGTTTTAGACAGTAGCCAATAGGCTGAACCCTTACAGTTTCCGTAACCAATAGGCTGAACCCTTAAAGTTTTAGACAGTAGCCAATAGGCTGAACCCTGACAGTTTCAGTAGCCAATAGGCTGAACCCTGACAGTTTCAGTAGCCAATAGGCTGAACCCTGACAGTTTTAGACAGTAGCCAATAGGCTGAACCCTGACAGTTTTAGACAGTAGCCAATAGGCTGAACCCTGACAGTTTTAGACAGTAGCCAATAGGCTGAACCCTGACAGTTTCAGTAGCCAATAGGCTGAACCCTGACAGTTTTAGACAGTAGCCAATAGGCTTACAGTTTTAGACAGTAGCCAATAGGCTGAACCCTGACAGTTTTAGACAGTAGCCAATAGGCTGAACCCTGACAGTTTTAGACAGTAGCCAATAGGCTGAACCCTTACAGTTTTAGACCGTAGGCAATAGGCTGAACCCTTACAGTTTTAGACAGTAGCCAATAGGCTGAACCCTGACAGTTTCAGTAGCCAATAGGCTGAACCCGTACAGTTTAGACCGTAGCCAATAGGCTGAACCCTGACAGTTTCAGTAGCCAATAGGCTGAACCCTTACAGTTTTAGACAGTAGCCAATAGGCTGAACCCTTACAGTGTTAGACAGTAGCCAATAGGCTGAACCCTGACAGTTTCAGTAGCCAATAGGCTGAACCCTGACAGTTTTAGACAGTAGCCAATAGGCTGAACCCTGACGGTTTCAGTAGCCAATACGCTGAACCCTGACAGTTTTAGACAGTAGCCAATAGGCTTACAGTTTTAGACAGTAGCCAATAGGCTGACCCCTGACAGTTTTAGACAGTAGCCAATAGGCTGAACCCTTACAGTGTTAGACAGTAGCCAATAGGCTCAACCCTGACAGTTTCAGTCGCCAATAGGCTGAACCCTGACAGTTTTAGACAGTAGCCAATAGGCTGAACCCTGACAGTTTTAGACAGTAGCCAATAGGCTGAACCCTGACAGTTTTATACAGTAGCCAATAGGCTGAACCCTGACAGTTTTAGACAGCAGCCAATAGGCTGTACCCTGACAGTTTTCGACAGTAGCCAATAGGCTGAACCCTGACAGTTTTAGACAGTAGCCAATAGGCTGAACCCTGACAGTTTTAGACAGTAGCCAATAGACTGAACCCTGACAGTTTTAGAAAGTAGCCAATAGGCTTACAGTTTTAGACAGTAGCCAATAGGCTTAACCCTGACAGTTTTAGACAGTAATCGATAGGCTGAACCCTGACAGTTTTAGACAGTAGCCAATAGGCTGAACCGTGACAGTTTTAGACAGTAGCCAATAGGCTGAACCCTGACAGTTTTAGACAGTAGCCAATAGGCTTACAGTTTTAGACAGTAGCCAATAGGCTGAACCCTGACAGTTTTAGACAGTAATCAATAGGCTGAACCCTGACAGTTTTAGACAGTAGCCAATAGGCTGAACCCTTACAGTTTTAGACAGTAGCCAATAGGCTGAACCCTGACAGTTTTAGACAGTAGCCAATAGGCTGAACCCTTAGTTTTAGACAGTAGCCAATAGGCTGAACGCTGACAGTTTTAGACAGTAGCCAATAGGCTGAACCCTGACAGTTTCAGTAGCCAATAGGCTGAACCCTGACAGTTTTAGACAGTAGCCAATAGGCTTACAGTTTTAGACAGTAGCTAATAGGCTGAACCCTTACAGTTTTAGACAGTAACCAATAGGCTGAACCCTGACAGTTTTAAACAGTAGCCAATAGGCTGAAACCTTACAGTTTTAGACCGTAGGCAATAGGCTGAACCCTTACAGTTTTAGACAGTAGCCAATAGGCTGAACCCTGACAGTTTCAGTAGCCAATAGGCTGAACCCGTACAGTTTAGACCGTAGCCAATAGGCTGAACCCTGACAGTTTCAGTAGCCAATAGGCTGAACCCTTACAGTTTTAGACAGTAGCCAATAGGCTGAACCCTTACAGTGTTAGACAGTAGCCAATAGGCTGAACCCTGACAGTTTCAGTAGCCAATAGGCTGAACCCTGACAGTTTCAGTAGCCAATAGGCTGAACCCTGACGGTTTCAGTAGCCAATACGCTGAACCCTGACAGTTTTAGACAGTAGCCAATAGGCTTACAGTTTTAGACAGTAGCCAATAGGCTGACCCCTGACAGTTTTAGACAGTAGCCAATAGGCTGAACCCTTACAGTGTTAGACAGTAGCCAATAGGCTGAACCCTGACAGTTTTAGACAGTAGCCAATAGGCTGAACCCTGACAGTTTTAGACAGTAGCCAATAGGCTGAACCCTGACAGTTTTAGACAGTAGCCAATAGGCTGAACCCTGACAGTTTTATACAGTAGCCAATAGGCTGAACCCTGACAGTTTTAGACAGCAGCCAATAGGCTGTACCCTGACAGTTTTCGACAGTAGCCAATAGGCTGAAACCTGACAGTTTTAGACAGTAGCCAATAGGCTGAACCCTGACAGTTTTAGACAGTAGCCAATAGACTGAACCCTGACAGTTTTAGAAAGTAGCCAATAGGCTTACAGTTTTAGACAGTAGCCAATAGGCTTAACCCTGACAGTTTTAGACAGTAATCGATAGGCTGAACCCTGACAGTTTTAGACAGTAGCCAATAGGCTGAACCGTGACAGTTTTAGACAGTAGCCAATAGGCTGAACCCTGACAGTTTTAGACAGTAGCCAATAGGCTTACAGTTTTAGACAGTAGCCAATAGGTTGAACCCTGACAGTTTTAGACAGTAATCAATAGGCTGAACCCTGACAGTTTTAGACAGTAGCCAATAGGCTGAACCCTTTCAGTTTTAGACAGTTGCCAATAGGCTGAACCCTTACAGTTTTAGACAGTAGCCAATAGGCTGAACCCTTACAGTTTCAGTAACCAATAGGCTGAACCCTTACAGTTTTAGACAGTAGCCAATAGGCTTAACCCTTACAGTTTTAGACAGTAGCCAATAGGCTGAACCCTTTCAGTTTTAGACAGTAGTCAATAGGCTGAACCCTGACAGTTTTAGACAGTAGCCAATAGGCTGAACCCTGACAGTTTTATACAGTAGCCAATAGGCTGAACCCTGACAGTTTTAGACAGCAGCCAATAGGCTGTACCCTGACAGTTTTCGACAGTAGCCAATAGGCTGAACCCTGACAGTTTTAGACAGTAGCCAATAGGCTGAACCCTGACAGTTTTAGACAGTAGCCAATAGACTGAACCCTGACAGTTTTAGAAAGTAGCCAATAGGCTTACAGTTTTAGACAGTAGCCAATAGGCTTAACCCTGACAGTTTTAGACAGTAATCGATAGGCTGAACCCTGACAGTTTTAGACAGTAGCCAATAGGCTGAACCGTGACAGTTTTAGACAGTAGCCAATAGGCTGAACCCTGACAGTTTTAGACAGTAGCCAATAGGCTTACAGTTTTAGACAGTAGCCAATAGGCTGAACCCTGACAGTTTTAGACAGTAATCAATAGGCTGAACACTGACAGTTTTAGACAGTAGCCAATAGGCTGAAACCTTTCAGTTTTAGACAGTAGCCAATAGGCTGAACCCTTACAGTTTTAGACAGTAGCCAATAGGCTGAACCCTTACAGTTTCCGTAACCAATAGGCTGAACCCTTACAGTTTTAGACAGTAGCCAATAGGCTGAACCCTGACAGTTTTAGACAGTAGCCAATAGGCTTACAGTTTTAGACAGTAGCCAATAGGCTGAACCCTGACAGTTTTAGACAGTAGCCAATAGGCTGAACCCTGACAGTTTTAGACAGTAGCCAATAGGCTGAACCCTTACAGTTTTAGACAGTAGCCAATAGGCTGAACCCTGACAGTTTCAGTAGCCAATAGGCTGAACCCTGACAGTTTTAGACAGTAGCCAATAGGCTGAACCCTTACAGTTTTAGACAGTAAGCAATAGGCTGAACCCTTACAGTTTCGACAGTAGCAAATAGGCTGAACCCTTACAGTTTTAGACAGTAGCCAATAGGCTGAACCCTTACAGTTATAGACAGTAACCAATAGGCTGAACCCTGACAGTTTTAGACAGTAGCCAATAGGCTGTACCCTGACAGTTTCAGTAGCCAATAGGCTGAACCCTGACAGTTTTAGACAGTAGCCACTAGGCTTACAGTTTTAGACAGTAGCCAATAGGCTGAACCCTGACAGTTTTAGACAGTAGCCAATAGGCTGAACCCTGACAGTTTTAGACAGTAGCCAATAGGCTGAACCCTGACAGTTTTATACAGTAGCCAATAGGCTGAACCCTGACAGTTTTAGACAGCAGCCAATAGGCTGTACCCTGACAGTTTTCGACAGTAGCCAATAGGCTGAACCCTGACAGTTTTAGACAGTAGCCAATAGGCTGAACCCTGACAGTTTTAGACAGTAGCCAATAGACTGAACCCTGACAGTTTTAGAAAGTAGCCAATAGGCTTACAGTTTTAGACAGTAGCCAATAGGCTTAACCCTGACAGTTTTAGACAGTAATCGATAGGCTGAACCCTGACAGTTTTAGACAGTAGCCAATAGGCTGAACCGTGACAGTTTTAGACAGTAGCCAATAGGCTGAACCCTGACAGTTTTAGACAGTAGCCAATAGGCTTACAGTTTTAGACAGTAGCCAATAGGCTGAACCCTGACAGTTTTAGACAGTAATCAATAGGCTGAACACTGACAGTTTTAGACAGTAGCCAATAGGCTGAACCCTTTCAGTTTTAGACAGTAGCCAATAGGCTGAACCCTTACAGTTTTAGACAGTAGCCAATAGGCTGAACACTTACAGTTTCCGTAACCAATAGGCTGAACCCTTACAGTTTTAGACAGTAGCCAATAGGCTGAACCCTGACAGTTTTAGACAGTAGCCAATAGGCTTACAGTTTTAGACAGTAGCCAATAGGCTGAACCCTGACAGTTTTAGACAGTAGCCAATAGGCTGAACCCTGACACTTTTAGACAGTAGCCAATAGGCTGAACCCTTACAGTTTTAGACAGTAGCCAATAGGCTGAACCCTGACAGTTTCAGTAGCCAATAGGCTGAACCCTGACAGTTTTAGACAGTAGCCAATAGGCTGAACCCTTACAGTTTTAGACAGTAAGCAATAGGCTGAACCCTTACAGTTTCGACAGTAGCAAATAGGCTGAACCCTTACAGTTTTAGACAGTAGCCAATAGGCTGAACCCTTACAGTTATAGACAGTAACCAATAGGCTGAACCCTGACAGTTTTAGACAGTAGCCAATAGGCTGTACCCTGACAGTTTCAGTAGCCAATAGGCTGAACCCTGACAGTTTTAGACAGTAGCCACTAGGCTTACAGTTTTAGACAGTAGCCAATAGGCTGAACCCTGACAGTTTTAGACAGTAGCCAATAGGCTGAACCCTGACAGTTTTAGACAGTAGCCAATAGGCTGAACCCTGACAGTTTCAGTAGCCAATAGGCTGAACCCTTACAGTTTAGACCGTAGCCAATATGCTGAACCCTGACAGTTTCAGTAGCCAATAGGCTGAACCCTTACAGTTTTAGACAGTAGCCAATAGGCTGAACCCTTACAGTGTTAGGCAGTAGCCAATAGGCTGAACCCTGACAGTTTCAGTGGCCAATAGGCTGTACCCTGACAGTTTTAGACAGTTGCCAATAGGCTTACAGTTTTAGACAGTAGCTAATAGGCTGAACCCTTACAGTTTTAGACAGTAACCAATAGGCTGAACCCTGACAGTTTTAAACCGTAGCCAATAGGCTGAACCCTTACAGTTTTAGACCGTAGCCAATCGGCTGAACCCTTACAGTTTAGACCGTAGCCAATAGGCTGAACCCTGACAGTTTCAGTAGCCAATAGGCTGAACCCTTACAGTTTTAGACAGTAGCCAATAGGCTGAACCCTTACAGTGTTAGACAATAGCCAATAGGCTGAACCCTGACAGTTTCATTAGCCAATAGGCTGAACCCTGACAGTTTTAGATAGTAGCCAATAGGCTTACAGTTTTAGACAGTAGCCAATAGGCTGAACCCTGACAGTTTTAGACAGTAATCAATAGGCTGAACACTGACAGTTTTAGACAGTAGCCAATAGGCTGAACCCTTTCAGTTTTAGACAGTAGCCAATAGGGTGAACCCTTACAGTTTTAGACAGTAGCCAATAGGCTGAACCCTTACAGTTTCCGTAACCAATAGGCTGAACCCTTACAGTTTTAGACAGTAGCCAATAGGCTGAACCCTTACAGTTTTAGACAGTAGCCAATAGGCTGAACCCTTTCAGTTTTAGACAGTAGCCAATAGGCTGAACCCTGACAGTTTTAGACAGTAGCCAATAGGCTTACAGTTTTAGACAGTAGCCAATAGGATGAACCCTGACAGTTTTAGACAGTAGCCAATAGGCTGAACCCTGACACTTTTAGACAGTAGCCAATAGGCTGAACCCTTACAGTTTTAGACAGTAGCCAATAGGCTGAACCCTGACAGTTTCAGTAGCCAATAGGCTGAACCCTGACAGTTTTAGACAGTAGCCAATAGGCTGAACCCTTACAGTTTTAGACAGTAACCAATAGGCTGAACCCTTACAGTTTCGACAGTAGCAAATAGGCTGAACCCTTACAGTTTTAGACAGTAGCCAATAGTATGAACCCTTACAGTTATAGACAGTAACCAATAGGCTGAACCCTGACAGTTTTAGACAGTAGCCAATAGGCTGTACCCTGACAGTTTCAGTAGCCAATAGGCTGAACCCTGACAGTTTTAGACAGTAGCCACTAGGCTTACAGTTTTAGACAGTAGCCAATAGGCTGAACCCTGACAGTTTTAGACAGTAGCCAATAGGCTGAACCCTTACAGTTTTAGACAGTAGCCAATAGGCCTAACCCTTACAGTTTTAGACAATAGCCAATAGGCTGAACCCTGACAGTTTCAGTAGCCAATAGGCTGAACCCTTACAGTTTAGACCGTAGCCAATATGCTGAACCCTGACAGTTTCAGTAGCCAATAGGCTGAACCCTTACAGTTTTAGACAGTAGCCAATAGGCTGAACCCTTACAGTGTTAGGCAGTAGCCAATAGGCTGAACCCTGACAGTTTCAGTAGCCAATAGGCTGAACCCTGACAGTTTTAGACAGTTGCCAATAGGCTTACAGTTTTAGACAGTAGCTAATAGGCTGAACCCTTACAGTTTTAGACAGTAACCAATAGGCTGAACCCTGACAGTTTTAAACCGTAGCCAATAGGCTGAACCCTTACAGTTTTAGACCGTAGCCAATAGGCTTAACCCTTACAGTTTAGACCGTAGCCAATAGGCTGAATCCTGACAGTTTCAGTAGCCAATAGGCTGAACCCTTACAGTTTTAGACAGTAGCCAATAGGCTGAACCCTTACAGTGTTAGACAATAGCCAATAGGCTGAACCCTGACAGTTTCAGTAGCCAATAGGCTGAACCCTGACAGTTTTAGATAGTAGCCAATAGGCTTACAGTTTTAGACAGTAGCCAATAGGCTGAACCCTGACAGTTTTAGACAGTAGCCAATAGGCTGAACCCTTACAGTTTTAGACAGTAACCAAAAGGCTGAACCCTTACAGTTTAGACAGTAGCCAATAGGCTGAACCTTTACAGTTTAGAGAGTAGCCAATAGGCTGAAACCTTACAGTTATAGACAGTAACCAATAGGCTGACCCCTTACAGTTTTGGACAGTAGGCCAATAGGCTGAACCCTGACAGTTTTAGACAGTAGCCAATAGGCTGTACCCTTACAGTTTTAGACAGTAGCCAATAGGCTGAACCCTGACAGTTTTAGACAGTAGCCAATAGGCTGAACCCTGACAGTTTTAGACAGTAGCCAATAGACTGAACCCTGACAGTTTTAGACAGTAGCCAATAGACTGAACTCTTACAGTTTTAGACAGTAGCCAATAGGCTGAACCCTGAGAGTTTTAGACGGTAGCCAATAGACTGAACCCTGACAGTTTTAGACAGTAGCCAATAGGCTTACAGTTTTAGACAGTAGCCAATAGGCTGAACCCTGACAGTTTTAGACAGTAGCCAATAGGCTGAACCCTGACAGTTTTAGACAGTAGCCAATAGGCTGAACCCTGACAGTTTTAGACGGTAGCCAATAGGCTGAACCCTGACAGTTTCAGTAGCCAATAGGCTGAACCCTGACAGTTTTAGACAGTAGCCAATAGGCTTACAGTTTTAGACAGTAGCTAATAGGCTGAACCCTTACAGTTTTAGACAGTAACCAATAGGCTGAACCCTGACAGTTTTAAACAGTAGCCAATAGGCTGAACCCTTTACAGTTTTAGACCGTAGCCAATAGGCTGCACCCTTACAGTTTTAGACAGTAGCCAATAGGCTGAACCCTGACAGTTTCAGTAGCCAATAGGCTGAACCCTTATAATTTAGACCGTAGCCAATAGGCTGAACCCTGACAGTTTCAGTAGCCAATAGGCTGAACCCTTACAGTTTTAAACAGTAGCCAATAGGCTGAACCCTTACAGTGTTAGACAGTAGCCAATAGGCTGAACCCTGACAGTTTCAGTAGCCAATAGGCTGAACCCTGACAGTTTCAGTAGCCAATAGGCTGAACCCTGACAGTTTCAGTAGCCAATAGGCTGAACCCTTACAGTTTTAGACAGTAGCCAATAGCCTGAACCCTTACAGTTTAGACAGTAGCCAATAGGCTGAACCCTGACAGTTTTAGACAGTAGCCAATAGGCTGTACCCTTACAGTTTTAGACAGTAGCCAATAGGCTGTACCCTTACAGTTTTAGACAGCAGCCAATAGGCTAAACCCTGACAGTTTTAGACAGTAGCCAATAGACTGAACCCTGACAGTTTTAGACAGTAGCCAATAGGCTTACAGTTTTAGACAGTAGCCAATAGGCTGAACCCTGACAGTTTTAGACAGTAGCCAATAGGCTGAACCCTTACAGTTTTAGACAGTAACCAATAGGCTGAACCCTTACAGTTTAGACAGTAGCAAATAGGCTGAACCCTTACAGTTTTAGACAGTAGCCAATAGGCTGAACCCTTACAGTTATAGACAGTAACCAATAGGCTGAACTCTGACAGTTTTAGACAGTAGCCAATGGGCTGTACCCTGACAGTTTCAGTAGCCAATAGGCTGAACCCTGACAGTTTTAGACAGTAGCCACTAGGCTTACAGTTTTAGACAGTAGCCAATAGGCTGAACCCTGACAGTTTTAGACAGTAGCCAATAGGCTGAACCCTTACAGTTTTAGACAGTAGCCAATAGGCTGAACCCTTACAGTTTTAGACAGTAGCCAATAGGCTGAACCCTGACAGTTTCAGTAGCCAATAGGCTGAACCCTTACAGTTTAGACCGTAGCCAATAGGCTGAACCCTGACCGTTTCAGTAGCCAATAGGCTGAACCCTTACAGTTTTAGACAGTAGCCAATAGGCTGAACCCTTACAGTGTTAGGCAGTAGCCAATAGGCTGAACCCTGACAGTTTCAGTAGCCAATAGGCTGAACCCTGACAGTTTTAGACAGTAGCCAATATGCTGAACCCTGACAGTTTTAGACAGTAGCCAATAGGCTGAACCCTTACAGTTTTAGACGGTAGCCAATATGCTGAACCCTGACAGTTTTTGACAGTAGCCAATAGGCTGAACCCTGACAGTTTCAGTAGCCAATAGGCTGAACCCTTACAGTTTTAGACAGTAGCCAATAGGCTGAACCCTTACAGTGTTAGGCAGTAGCCAATAGGCTGAACCCTGACAGTTTCAGTGGCCAATAGGCTGAACCCTGACAGTTTTAGACAGTTGCCAATAGGCTTACAGTTTTAGACAGTAGCTAATAGGCTGAACCCTTACAGTTTTAGACAGTAACCAATAGGCTGAACCCTGACAGTTTTAAACCGTAGCCAATAGGCTGAACCCTTACAGTTTTAGACCATAGCCAATCGGCTGAACCCTTACAGTTTAGACCGTAGCCAATAGGCTGAACCCTGACAGTTTCAGTAGCCAATAGGCTGAACCCTTACAGTTTTAGACAGTAGCCAATAGGCTGAACCCTTACAGTTTTAGATAGTAGCCAATAGGCTTACAGTTTTAGACAGTAGCCAATAGGCTGAACCCTGACAGTTTTAGACAGTAATCAATAGGCTGAACACTGACAGTTTTAGACAGTAGCCAATAGGCTGAACCCTTTCAGTTTTAGACAGTAGCCAATAGGCTGAACCCTTACAGTTTTAGACAGTAGCCAATAGGCTGAACCCTTACAGTTTCTGTAACCAATAGGCTGAACCCTTACAGTTTTAGACAGTAGCCAATAGGCTGAACCCTTACAGTTTTAGACAGTAGCCAATAGGCTGAACCCTTTCAGTTTTAGACAGTAGCCAATAGGCTGAACCCTGACAGTTTTAGACAGTAGCCAATAGGCTTACAGTTTTAGACAGTAGCCAATAGGATGAACCCTGACAGTTTTAGACAGTAGCCAATAGGCTGAACCCTGACACTTTTAGACAGTAGCCAATAGGCTGAACCCTTACAGTTTTAGACAGTAGCCAATAGGCTGAACCCTGACAGTTTCAGTAGCCAATAGGCTGAACCCTGACAGTTTTAGACAGTAGCCAATAGGCTGAACCCTTACAGTTTTAGACAGTAACCAATAGGCTGAACCCTTACAGTTTCGACAGTAGCAAATAGGCTGAACCCTTACAGTTTTAGACAGTAGCCAATAGTATGAACCCTTACAGTTATAGACAGTAACCAATAGGCTGAACCCTGACAGTTTTAGACAGTAGCCAATAGGCTGTACCCTGACAGTTTCAGTAGCCAATAGGCTGAACCCTGACAGTTTTAGACAGTAGCCACTAGGCTTACAGTTTTAGACAGTAGCCAATAGGCTGAACCCTGACAGTTTTAGACAGTAGCCAATAGGCTGAACCCTTACAGTTTTAGACAGTAGCCAATAGGCCTAACCCTTACAGTTTTAGACAGTAGCCAATAGGCTGAACCCTGACAGTTTCAGTAGCCAATAGGCTGAACCCTTACAGTTTAGACCGTAGCCAATATGCTGAACCCTGACAGTTTCAGTAGCCAATAGGCTGAACCCTTACAGTTTTAGACAGTAGCCAATAGGCTGAACCCTTACAGTGTTAGGCAGTAGCCAATAGGCTGAACCCTGACAGTTTCAGTAGCCAATAGGCTGAACCCTGACAGTTTTAGACAGTTGCCAATAGGCTTACAGTTTTAGACAGTAGCTAATAGGCTGAACCCTTACAGTTTTAGACAGTAACCAATAGGCTGAACCCTGACAGTTTTAAACCGTAGCCAATAGGCTGAACCCTTACAGTTTTAGACCGTAGCCAATAGGCTGAACCCTTACAGTTTAGACCGTAGCCAATAGGCTGAATCCTGACAGTTTCAGTAGCCAATAGGCTGAACCCTTACAGTTTTAGACAGTAGCCAATAGGCTGAACCCTTACAGTGTTAGACAATAGCCAATAGGCTGAACACTGACAGTTTCAGTAGCCAATAGGCTGAACCCTGACAGTTTTAGATAGTAGCCAATAGGCTTACAGTTTTAGACAGTAGCCAATAGGCTGAACCCTGACAGTTTTAGACAGTAGCCAATAGGCTGAACCCTGACAGTTTTAGACAGTAGCCAATAGACTGAACCCTGACAGTTTTAGACAGTAGCCAATAGACTGAACTCTTACAGTTTTAGACAGTAGCCAATAGGCTGAACCCTGAGAGTTTTAGACGGTAGCCAATAGACTGAACCCTGACAGTTTTAGACAGTAGCCAATAGGCTTACAGTTTTAGACAGTAGCCAATAGGCTGAACCCTGACAGTTTTAGACAGTAGCCAATAGGCTGAACCCTTACAGTTTTAGACAGTAGCCAATAGGCTGAACCCTGACAGTTTTAAACAGTAGCCAATAGGCTGAACCCTTTACAGTTTTAGACCGTAGCCAATAGGCTGCACCCTTACAGTTTTAGACAGTAGCCAATAGGCTGAACCCTGACAGTTTCAGTAGCCAATAGGCTGAACCCTTACAATTTAGACCGTAGCCAATAGGCTGAACCCTGACAGTTTCAGTAGCCAATAGGCTGAACCCTTACAGTTTTAAACAGTAGCCAATAGGCTGAACCCTTACAGTGTTAGACAGTAGCCAATAGGCTGAACCCTGACAGTTTCAGTAGCCAATAGGCTGAACCCTTACAGTTTTAGACAGTAGCCAATAGCCTGAACCCTTACAGTTTAGACAGTAGCCAATAGGCTGAACCCTGACAGTTTTAGACAGTAGCCAATAGGCTGTACCCTTACAGTTTTAGACAGTAGCCAATAGGCTGTACCCTTACAGTTTTAGACAGTAGCCAATAGGCTAAACCCTGACAGTTTTAGACAGTAGCCAATAGACTGAACCCTGACAGTTTTAGACAGTAGCCAATAGGCTTACAGTTTTAGACAGTAGCCAATAGGCTGAACCCTGACAGTTTTAGACAGGAGCCAATAGGCTGAACCCTTACAGTTTTAGACAGTAACCAATAGGCTGAACCCTTACAGTTTAGACAGTAGCAAATAGGCTGAACCCTTACAGTTTTAGACAGTAGCCAATAGGCTGAACCCTTACAGTTATAGACAGTAACCAATAGGCTGAACCCTGACAGTTTTAGACAGTAGCCAATAGGCTGTACCCTGACAGTTTCAGTAGCCAATAGGCTGAACCCTGACAGTTTTAGACAGTAGCCACTAGGCTTACAGTTTTAGGCAGTAGCCAATATGCTGAACCCTGACAGTTTTAGACAGTAGCCAATAGGCTGAACCCTTACAGTTTTAGACAGTAGCCAATAGGCTGAACCCTTACAGTTTTAGACAGTAGCCAATAGGCTGAACCCTGACAGTTTCAGTAGCCAATAGGCTGAACCCTTACAGTTTAGACCGTAGCCAATAGGCTGAACCCTGACCGTTTCAGTAGCCAATAGGCTGAACCCTTACAGTTTTAGACAGTAGCCAATAGGCTGAACCCTTACAGTGTTAGGCAGTAGCCAATAGGCTGAACCCTGACAGTTTCAGTAGCCAATAGGCTGAACCCTGACAGTTTTAGACAGTAGCCAATAGGCTGAACCCTGACAGTTTTAG